>NC_056734.1:378586140-378763640 GCF_019279795.1 Protopterus annectens | reverse complement strand
AATATAGCACCACTTGTTTTAAAATTGTAGTTTTGTACATTTTTCCAGTAAGCAATGAAACAATATGCATGAACCAATAATGATAAAACTGCCCAATTCAGACATTTCAGCCATAAAAGGCCACTCAAAATTTGTCATTACAATCCACCAATATCAGTCAATATGCACAATCTCTGCAGAAGTAAAAGTCATTTGAATAATTCCACATTAAAGAGATCTGTAACTACTGAAGAGGTTGCTGCTAACAAACAACTGTATATTTCAGTGTTTCATCTACAAATTCAATGCCTGCTGCTCTTGAAGAATAGGTTGCCTATTTTATATTAAAAATAATAAGCTGGTATTATTGTAATAGAGAACAGATGGGAAACTGATAACAGATTCATAGTTACTAGGTATCTCATTCAAAGGAGGACATACTCAGGACTGCAGCACTGCAATAACACAGTATCAGCAACCCATCTACATGTTGTGGGAGTAGAACCCTCAGCCTTCTGCATCCAGAACAAACATGCTACATGCTGTGCTCCTAACAATGCTTTTCAGTTCTATACCACAATAGTGATAGCATTTGCTAAACAAAACAGTTGCATATTATAAACAGACTTAGCATAAGCTTCAGTAAACTTCTCTTACATTGAAGCTCATAATTCCTTGAAAATGCACCTGAAATGCAATTCTTTGAAAAATACAGTGAATCTCAAGTCCTTGAAAATGCACCTGAAACTCATTTTTAATTGCTTGATGGTTGGGATAGAGGATTCAGGCTCTTGTTTCATGTAACTAAGGTACAGGGTTTGAGTCTTTGCAAATTAACTAACCACCTGTTACTCCTAACAAGGGCATTCTACACAAACACACATACCCCATCCTCCTTACTCTTCTGTCTATGGAAGCAGTTTGAGGAACATCTTTGTATTTAAATTTCCATGGAATGCAGAAAGGAACATGTCTATGTGATGATGGCTCATGCACAGACACAAATGGAGTTCTTAAAGAAGAACACCATTAAAAAAATCATGTAATTTATTTATTTATTTCAGTTATAAAAGTAAATATGACAGTCCCCCAATCAGCGAGTGCCCACCCGGCCTGTAGGCCCTAAGTGACTACCTTGGTCGCCTAGTGCCGGATCCAGCTCTTCTCTCCTTCCATGTGAAACAAAGTCCCTCCCTAACCCTCTTTAAATGTAATAATAAAACAACACTGGAAAAAAGCCACCAATAAACTAAATAAACAAAATTGGCTCTTTGGTAGTTTCACACCATAAGCTCCATACTCCTAGAAAATCACATACTCTGTATAAAAAAACAGACGTCCAAGCAAATAAAATGACAAACAGAACATTATTAAATACAGGCTAAGCTCTTTTGTCCCTACCACAAATCTGGAACTTTTTCAGAACAATGTCATACCCAGAGTAACTTGCTTAAATACTTAAAAATGACTTAATCAGCTATTAAGGAAAGCAATTTAAGATGACAATTAAAATGAATCTTGTTGTTACCTTTATATTTTCTTAACGGCCGAAGTACCCCATTTACCTTTACACACGGAAAAATATTCTTTGTACAATATCAAGTATAAACTTAGATATACATACAAAAAATATATAAGCACATATTATATAAAAACGTATTATGTAGCAAGTTATGCAAGATAAAAATTCCAACAAAATAATGCAGCTAAAAAATGCAGTTAAATAATTTAGAAAGTCAAAGCCCTCTTCTTTAAAACAGGTGAAATAGAAACCAAGTCATTAATACCTGGTGGTAAGTGGGATTTTAACTTAATTATCCAGTAAAATTTCTTAAGTTCAAGAAAAAGTTCCCACCACCCTCCTCTTGAATTCAAAGGTACCAAGTCTAAAACATCAAATCTAAACTTTGTAAAACCCGCCCAGACATTGTAAAGAATGCTTGAATAGAGAGTTATTGAAGTTCTTTTTAGAAATTGCATATAAATGCTCATAAATTCTAGTTTTAAGTCTCATTTCTGTTTTCCCTACATAATAACTACAATATTAGTCACAAACAGCAATATAAACCAGTCATTTAGTATTACAGTTGCCTTTAGTCATTTTAACTGCGCAACCTACATCTTTTAAAACCATACTGTCCTTATGGTCTTTCATTGTGCACCAACTAGAAAGGGAGACAATAGTATGGCAAGTCCTTTCATGCATTACATGGAAATGGTTGTAGAGCCACACTGTCTTGAACTAGAGGAATGCCTTCCTCTTTACAGCATATCAAACTTGATTAAAAATTAAATCAGTTGACACTATGAATTGTTTGTTTGAAAACAGGCGTATGAACAGCATAGCTAAGTCCAGCCATTCAGAAATCAAATAGTACAAAAAACATTTTTGAACACAAAATTATTAAAATATACAACATGTAATGTCACTCATAATTATTCTCTGTATTTCATAAAGAAGACTAAGCCACAATATCAACATGTATGGCATACTCCCCTCTAACCCTAACACTACCCTAATCCCAAGCCTAACCTTATTCCTAATTCTAACCCTGTCCCCATTCCTTATTTCTAACCTTAACTTTCAGCTAAGCATACCCTTAACATTTAACATAATAATAATAATAATCTTTTTGTATATTTTAATGAAATTTTATATACAAGAACAAACACAGTAACATAAAAAGTAACTATTTGCAGAGGTGTCTACATCAGTTCTTACTACATACATTTTTAACATTCATTAAACAACCAAACAGTCTAAACTAGATTTAGTTAATTTATTTATATACTGCTTTGGAAGCTGGGTAGCTGGACACATCCAATAAACAGTGCAGGTAAACTTACATAACACACTTCAGGTATTTTGGAGTGTTACATTTACATACAGTTATTATGCAGTTTTTATAAAGCAGAATGTTTTATAGTTCCTATATATTTTTAATAAAGTGGCACATATATATTAGATTTTATCAGTTTTATAGGATGAAATGCAATCTGGGTACATTGTTTGTTAAAGGTTTAAAATTGAATTTCCTTGAAAAAACTGAAGTGAGTGAAAAATAGAGATTTTACAGTGGTAGGCCTAAAGACTAAGAAGAAAACACAGGAGTAAGAAGAGTTAAATGATGTCACTCGTCCAGTCAGGATAAAGTAGGCAAGTCTTTGTGGGTTCTGTTCAAGCAGCTTTATTATGTATAAACACATCAGGATTGAGGCTTAATAAGTTCAACTTAGATAAATGTATAAACAAACTAGCTATTACACTCATATATGCTCACTCTCTGGCTGCACTCTCAAAATGGCACTGAAGCTAGTACATGCTTGCTATTTATATGCACGTGCTGACCTTGAAGTTCTTCTTAAAGGCACAACACACACACACACACACACACACACACACACACTACTCTACAAATGACAAACAAAAACAGATGAGAAACTGTAGGAATTTTTAAAATATTAAGCCTTTTAAAGAGCATATCCATTATCCCAAAAGCATTTGCAAGCAACTTCCTTGAAGACGTGCTCAAAAAGGGATTTCTGAAGCCTGGTAAGAGTGTTTTGGTGCCTTGTTTCAGCTGGCTTGTGCCAGGTAACTGGGCCTCTTCATTCCATTCACCAATGATTGTTTTAAATGGGGAATGGTTGAGTGATATCAAGTTCTCTCAGGGATTAGGACTGTTCCCTGCTTGAAAACTTTCTTTTCAGAGAGGGAGCAGTAGCCATCATGTATAATTTTGCATGGTAAAACCCATAAGTGGTAGGCAATTTTGGTCACGTAGAAGGTTGCAAGGATGTATATGGGCATCAGCAAGTAGGGCACATCTGGCAATTGTGTTCACGGTGACTTGTAGTTTTTGAGTGTTATCAGCAGAGTGTAAAGAAGACTGCGGTGGCGGTGCTGCGGTAGTGTTGTTGCCTCACAGTTAGACGTTGCCCGTTCGATTCTCAGTTAGAGCGTCTTCTGTGTGTCGACATGTATGAATGGGCATTCCTTCATTGAAGGTTGTGCATTAGGCCCGGCAAGCCAGCATGTAAAAATCTACTGCCAATCATTAGCGGACCGGAGTTCCGCTGTGGCGACCCCTAACTGGGAAAAGCTGAAAGACACAAACATCAGCAGAGTGTAAAGAAAACCAGAAAACAATATTCTAATTTAGGGGGGAGGACATATTTGAAGTTCAGCTTTATCCAGTAATTGTATTCTTTGATTCTTTTATTTGTTTTCATTTAGACTGCAGACCTTTCTTTTTCGCATGCAACAGTAATAGTTTTCTACAAATGAAGGTATAAATTCATGTTTCCAGATCTTTGAAGTCATTTTCCTGGCTATTGTTAATAAACTCCAGAGAAGTGGGAATTGTGACTTAGGTGCACCTCTGAGAAATGGAGCACTAAACAACACCAAATGCTTAGTAAATATAAATTTTAGGCTGCCATAACTTTAATGCTAACCAAAAGCACAGTTTGAACCTGATCCAAATATCATCTCTAAATTTAAACAGCTGACATGCAAACATACTTTAATAACCACATTCAGACAACTGGTGCTTAAGACAAATTAATAGTTACAAAAGTTAATGTCTTATTCAATGTAATGTTTATAAAATTTTAATTTGATGAAAAATGAGTCAGTCATGCTGCCTGAGACCAAATTGTTTTGTAAAATTCATTTGCTCCTGAATCAGTGTCTAAAACGTTACGTGACAGAACTGCTTAGAAATTACAGTTGCATGCAGACAGATAGGAAATAGCTTGAATGATGCCAAGTTAAACACTTGGTAGTTTCTCAGAGAAGACAAAGTAATTTTACTGGGTAACAAGTGGAGAAATGGACACATACAATGCAGAAGATGTAGACAGGGATATAAAACTAAAATTTAAAGTAGGTAGACAATATTAAAATAAAGTATAAGCAGTTATTTTTGCTAATGGGAGCCAGTTCAAGTGCAGTAACTTTATAAAACTATCAGGGAATCCTCTCACACATATGTACAGAGCTTAGTCATGAAAGATAAATTTACTCTTCTTATAGTACATTGAAGTCCAATTTTTCACAGGCGTATTACCATGATACTGAAAAAAAGGCATGTTGTTATTGTGAATTTGTCTGAATAAGAAAAATGAAGTGTACTCTATGTTCAGGCATTCCAGTGTGTCCATTAAGATGAGAATCCTGAATCCACTAGTTAAGGTGCAGGGTAAGAGTTGCTTGAAGTCTATTCTTGTAGCTATCAGCAATGTTCAAGTTTGTACAACAGTTTTGAGATCCGTATGTGGTAATGATACTTTAGAAGCTGTAGATGTTTAATTGTCACTAATCAAATGGGACAACCTCACCATTTGCCCCTGGACGATACTTCTCAGTTGATGTAGGGGATGACAGCTTTCATAGTGGAGCAAAGTGTCTGAATATGTGTGTACACTCTGATTGGGATGTTTAGAGTGAGACAGAGAGGGTACCCGCTGAAAACTTTGCTTAATATCAGGAAAGAGGTTATCAAAAAGAGAAACACCTCTTTTTGTCCAATCCTGAAAATGACTAGTGAACTGGTTCAGGAGAATGTAAAATCAAGGGACCAAGATGTATTAATTTTAAGATACAATCATTTGACATCTTCCCTTGTTGATAGTGTCAACCGTTTATGGGAAGTTTTCCTAGACAATGAAATAAAAGGTACACTTGGAAAGGAGCCCTCAGTGGTATACAGTAGAGACAAAAACATTAAGAACACAATGGAAGGGGACACCAGGAGAAGGGTGAGATACAAATCATTAATGTACAAGTGTGGAACTTGCAGGTACTGCAAATTCATTAACAATGGACCATATGTTTCAGTGAATGGTTTTGATTACACCCTTGCATGTCCTGAAATGTGGCGTTGCAACACGAGAATGGTGATATATTTTGCAACTTGCAGTCTATATGGGGTTCTACATAGGTAAGACCATAAGTAGACTCCTAGATAGGATAGGGGAGCATTTAAGGGAGATCAAGAAGAAAAATATACATAATGCATTGGCCCTACATAGTAGAAAGTGTACCAAATTTAAGAGATTCATTTTCTTTGTTATTGACAGGGTTTACCCCAATGAGAGAGGTGGGAATGAAAAATTGGAAGTTGAAGTAAAAGAAGTTAAATGGCAATTAAGATTAAATGCCACGATTCCACCAGGTCTAAATGACAATATTTCCCTTGTTCCTATTTTAAAACAGAGCTAATGTTATTTAATGGGGGTTTTTACATTCATTATATTGATTATAATTTTAATAAGGCTAATAGAAATTATATGACTTTATTTTAATGAATTGGAATTAAGCAGAATTGAGCAACATTTTTTTTAGGGTTATATTCACGTGCATATAGTTAGGTTTAAAGTGAGGCAACTGGATCAGATTGTTGAATAGAATTCTTGACTGGTCCATGTGATTGGCCTTGTGAGAAGTATGAACATATGTTTTTTTAAGCATTCTAATGACTCTGATGAAGTCTGTTGTTTAAAAGGCAAAAGCACTTAGTCATTTTGTATTTTTTTATAAGAGGCAATAAATTTGGTTCCGCTCATTCCGTGGTTCGGATATTTTTTATTTTTTAAGTTTTCTAATTTCTTTTTAAGCAGCACCTTCTAGTTTGTCTACAGAGGATAGTTGTTAGCTTCTTCTTACCATTGATGTTTTGAAATGTGCCTGTCTTTACATGCATTTTATTCTCCTTGCAGTGTGTTTTTTTTGGCTGGCCTTGTGGCAGAGATGCTTTAGCCTTGGCTCTGCTCTAGATGACCAGGATTCAATTAGTGATATGAGTCCTGCTGTAGCTGGCCAGAGAGAGATATGGAAGTGACCAGTCAACACCAGCTCATCCTTCCTAGGGCAAGGGTGTGGGTGGAATCCTCTCACAAAAGCTCCACCTAGAGGAAAGTCCAGAATTGAAGCACTTGACACTAGGAACTCTAGCAGGTGTAAACCTCGCAGGGAGTCTGTCTGACTTCTAGATGGAATAATGAGTGTGTAAAAATGAGCACTGATATTGGGATTAGAGAAGTGGACTTGGCAAATAATTTCTGGTCAGTGAAGGGGAATATATTAGGAGGATTAAAAAAAAAACCTCCAAACTCCCACTGGCTGTGGGTTATTTATACTTTAAATTACAAGAGCAAAAAACTTCATGGGAATATATGGCTAGGCTTCTAAAGATCTTCACGGAACAATAGCCTAGTAAATATCCATGAACCTGTGTCTGCGAAGGTCAGGAAGAACAATTGGGCCAATGAGGAGCATGGAGAGGTGTCTTCAATAAACAAACTAATAATGTTTGGCATAAAACTATACCATCAACATGAAACTTTGTAGCCATTGCTAATTCTACCTTCCCTTCAGTGTTGGCTGGCAAGTCTTTAAGAAAAGATTCACGATCGTAGTTTATGCGTAGTATGTGAACCACTCTTTTGATCTTATACTCTCATTCCCATAGACTTTGAATTCTACTCTTTTTGACTTGTTCATTCTTCGCTCTTCATATCTTGTCGATGGAATATGCTCTCAACTTTCATTTGCTGTTCTTTTCTCATACAGTGGTCAAAGTAGACACGTGGGTGATGTTCTATATTCCCAAGAGTGACTATAAACTTCCTTCTTATAAAATGGTACGGGGGAAGGAAGGGGAAAGGTTGAGACCTGGTTTCATAGACTGGTATATTTTCTGATGGATTTTTTTTTATTACTCTCTTCTATCCTGTTTAGGTTGCTATAATGGATATTTCTTCCTAATGAACAATCTTTGTGAGAGGAATATTTCTTGAACAATGAGCAATAAAACAGTGATAAATGGTGTATACATTTATGAGAACACCATACATTTTTGATGACATCATCTGTGAAGAGCTGAGTGTTGATCCAAATATACCTGCTAAGTAATTTAGCTGTTAAAGCTTATCTCGTTACCTTCTGCACAATCATGAGCACGCTTTGGGGGAGGTGTGTGTGTGTGTGTGTGTGTGTGTGTGTGTGTGTATGTGTGTGTGTGTGTGTGTGCTTTGTCAACTGTAGAAGCTACTGTCGGAGCTTTTCATTTAGTATCTGAATCAGGTAAGTACTGAAGTGTACATTAAATAATTCACAGACTTGACTTCCAAGTTTAAGGGAGCATGCACTCCTGCCTAAACTGTTCACTGCTGTACATTCTTGATCTGGTAAAAGACAACATGGCAGGATAATCCTTAACTCCTCATGCAAGACTAGCTACAGCCACAGCCTACCTTCTCTCTTGCCCCTTTACCTACCAGTGTAGCAAATAAGAAAAAGCAAGCATACCATCATGTCCCTAGATTCACTAATAGCCCCCCAAATTCTCAGCACTGCCTCTAACAACTGGTTAGAGCTTCACAATATACTTGATCTCTCCACATTAAAAGTAGCATGCTCTAACTGCATTATTCAGATGAATAGCCAACACTGAATTCACTAGTATAATGATATCCCCAAAGTTATACACTTGGGTCTACAAAATCAGTTCATTACTAAATGTGTGAGTGCTCATAATCAAGATGGTCACTCTTTCTTCTCTGTCTCTATATATAAAGTCTGAAACTGTTTCCCAAATGATACAAGAAACAACCCCATTACTACTCTCCTTCAAACAAGCTCTGAAACTAAACTTGATTAACTCCGACTAATGTATCTGCAAAGATGAGGTGACTGCCAGGCTAACATTCCCCCAAATAACAGACAATTTGATACAACCCCCAGCTAACTCATCTTCCCTCTGTCCATTGGTTTTGTGTGACTGTCAACAAACTTTATCTGAGTGCTTATGTAATGGCACTCTGTTGATTCATGCAAGCTTTATAACCAAGTGCTGGAGATTACTGATGGACTTCATTGTCTTTATCTACCAGATATTTAGCCTGCACAACATTATGCTGGTATACTTAGCTGTTAATACTATGTTTTTGTTATCCTTGGTTGACTGGGTTGGTCCCACTAGGCTATTAGCCTCTTTTCAATGGAGACCCAATATGGTATTTATGCTATTACTAATACTGCTGTTATTTACTAAATATTTGAAACTGTATATGGTTGAGATTTTCTCTACCAGGTACAGCTACAAATGGAATATGCACAGTAGGATTATGCTAGTTAAGAAAAGGAATTAATAAATAACTTCCAAAAACATTTACAAGTAAGGAAGATGCTCTCTCTTGTTTTTGAATAATGCAATTAATGCAGCCATTACCCTAACTGATCAGTGTTGGTGCTATGAAGAACCTTCACTAGAAGATCTGCATCAATCCAGGGTATGTGAGCCTAATGTAAAATACGTAGTAGCCTGAGCTTATTAACAGCATTATATTTTGCTATCATGAAATATTATTTGCTAACTTTTAAAGGTTTATCAGTGGTGCAGGAACTGAAGCATATTCCTGACCCAGGTCTTGTCTGCTGAAAATGAAAAAAACATTCTTCTGCCACTATTTTACACTCCTTTTATATTTTGTGAAGGAAAACAGACATGTAAATTTCCTATTTTGCTAAACGTTCTTTAGAGGAAAGATGAACTTGTTCAGGGGAACCAGGAGTAAACTAATGCATACTAGTTCTTTGGACTCCAAAGAATATTTAAAATTCATTAGTGGTAGAGTCAAGTTAGATTTCTTTATGCCTTGAAGCTGATGTCTGTAGTTCTTCCTCACTCTGGGTTGAGTACCTTTGAGAAGGAGTTCTGTTTTACAGAGGGAAGGATTAGGAAAACAGTTGACTTAATATTTTCGTTTTCCTCTTTTGTTTGAAGACTTATTATCATCAGATGTTTTTAGAAATCCCTTAATTTTAGCCCCAGTTTTATCTAGCTTCTCACTGTTGCACGTGCATGCCATCAGCATTGCCTGTTACAAATAGACAAAAACGCAATATAAATAATACTCTCTCGGGGCTACTTGCCTATTTAAAATGCACATACAAATTTGGATGAAGAGCTGAAGATGACATTGGCACAGAATCTTTATAAATAAATACAGAACTATTCTCTCTTAAGAATAATAGCAATATTTTATCTTAATGAATATTGGCAAATGCAACCAGCAAACTATTCTTCATGGGAAACACAGTTATGCCACCAACAATCTTAGATCAGTGTCAAGAAGTGGAATGTATGAGGAACATGAAATGTATGTACAAACCAGCTAATAATAATGATGTACCAGTGTGAGATATGCAACTTGTGTAAAATGACAGGATAGAAAATAACTGATATTGGTAACAATCCCAGATGTAATCTTGAACACGAGTACTGCTCTCTCTTTATTTCATTGTTTAGTATCCTTCTGGCTGTGTGTACTGCACTACATGGTGTATTATGATGGTATAATAAAACTTTAATCACACAAAGTGAGGGTGAAGACTAAAGAGCTGAGTGCCACTCAAAATCAACTTTATTAGTGTTAAAATTTCATACACGTGATATGATAGTCCTGATTCTTTTCTTCTTGTGTTATGTATTACTGCACCAGCTGTTTTAGGTAGGATTTTATCCCTTGGTATGGGCTTATTTATATAAATATATACTTATTTGTATCTTTTATCCTTTGGGTGTGTTTTGAAATTAGTTAAGAGATGCAATTGTATTCTAGGTTGTACTAAGAGCATAAAGTTTAGGGGCTGTTTGTTTCTTCTTGCTTTTTTCCCACTTTTGATTTATGAATGTTTAATTGATGAACCAGTTGATTTAATTGTTTCACTTAACTATGGTGAACCGGCCAGGATGTGGATATATCAAAGGACTTGATCTTTTGTGTTATTTGTTCTGATGAAGTCCTGTAATTTCAGGACAAAAGTGCTTAACCTTTTAACACTAATAAAGTTGACTTTGAGCTGCACTCGGCTCTGTAGTCTTCACCCTCGCTTTGTGTGGTTTAAGTTCTCAGTTTGTTATTTCAGATTTTCTAATAAAACTTTCATTTGTGCCTTTCAGGATTTTATAACAGTACTGAGCATACCTTAGGCTGATGTATCGTTGATAAATACACATTTTCTTCTCCATGACCAGACCTCATTATCAGATGATAAGTAAATAAATACATTGGGAATATACTGCTCAGTGAATTGTATGCATTAGAATGTGGTGTCCACCATCCCCACACATTGTGAGTACCAGTGTACTTTTGTATTTATGTACAGTAATGTGAAAATGAAATAGTGCAAGTGCATTTTCACCATGTGTTTGGGTGTTTCTGTTTTCTCCATGGTTTTGTAACTGAGCAATTAGTGCACAAGCATAATGCTACTCCTTGCAAGAAATGCTTTTCGCAGTGTCACCTGCAGGATTGATGGGTGCAGTGTTCAAGTTTAACTCATATGGAGTACTTTTGGCAAGCTATATGCCAGCTTCTCATGGGTGACCCAAATAAATCAATAACCAATAAGTCAGTGACAGACTCTTAAACTGATAACAGCTCATGGTACAATACAAGATGGAATACATCCAATTCTAGCCATCATCCCACAATTCTGTATGACATCTGAAAGAAATCCCCCACCCCATTGCAAATAATTCTGCAGCACCCTTTTTTATTGTCATTGATGGATTTACTCTACAGCACTTTATAATCAGAGACTCAAGATCCTATAAGAGCTGAAAGCAGAAAGCCTCTGTCTGTAAAATAAGGCAAATTCTGAATGAAGATATTTTCTAGAGAAGCCTTTTGTTGAGAGTTAAGAAATCAAATCACATATTGAAAAGTTCTCACTGCATCTACCACAGCTTGTGGCAGTCCAGTGGCAGTTGTGATCTATTCTATGTTTGACCACACACGCTAATTATTTGTATATTATTAAGTATTTCAGAATGAACACTAAATAATGCTTAAAACATTAGTACCATCCATAACCCTATACTCCAACCAGCAACATACTAAATGCAGATTTAAGCTGGACTTTATCTAACACTATACTAGAAATGTGGCATCACTTATTTCATCATACATACAAACAATTCTTTTCAGGAATACTGGTTACCAATGATAATACCAGATGACTCATCACTGTCATGTTACATTGAAATTAAATGTAATGTAGGTTCCTACAATAAAGTCCAAAAATAGTTACTTGCATATAAAAATATCTGAGTCAGTTATGACACACCAAACTGTGTTGGTTAAAGGATAGTGATTTTCTAATCACTGTAATATTGATATTCTGTAACAAACTGTTCATCTTGAACTGTAGAATTAGATGGTTTAAAAAACGTGCGTCTCGCTCTTAGAGACAGTTCTGCCCATTTTCAATAGCTGTTTTCAGAAATGGGTATGGTACACTATGTATGGTTCTTTGGTTTTGGTGAATGGTTAGCAGTGCTGTCTATTTAAGTGTCTTATTTGATGTCACTTTACATATGAGTAACAGCTGTGAAAACCAAACTCACCTCCATAGGTTAGCCTTAATTACCAGGCTGTGCGTCTGTCCAGAGATCTGTTTATACATAGTAGGTTAGGTGTTTTATGCTTGATTCTTACAACAATGATCAACAGTTTGAATTATGCTAAAAGGGCAGCTTTGTCTATGCAGTACTTTCAGTATGACATTGACTCAGTAGAGGAATATACTCCCATTTTCAAGCTTAAGTGATGACAGGGACAATAATGTAACAAAGTGAGCAATTTAGAATACTCTGCCCCAAAGAAAATTAAATGTTTATTTGTATTTGTTCACGATACTGTTTGCCTTGAGTGATAAAAAGCACTGTCAGGGATGTATTTTAATTGGGGTGTTATATAGCTAACTTTTCTTTGTGAGACTGACCACAGACATGCACATAACAATTAAGTACTGGAAACAAATATAACAGCAAGAATTTACTTAATTGAAGAAAATATATGCAATCATACTACTCAAACAATAAATTTTATAAAAGTGTAGTCTAGACTCATTCAGAATGTTTTGATATTTTAATAACTAGAGCATTCGCATTTCAATAAATACAGCTAAGAAAAAAAAGTAAGGTTCCTTTTACTTATCAGTGGAACACCACTGGCAGTTGCTGGGAGGAGGTCATTCATCATTAGGAGAAACACAGTGTAGCCCAGTATAAGGGTCATCTTAAAGGCAGCACGATCTACTGTATGTGGTGGCAGGTAAAAGCTCATAACATCTATTAACATCAGAAAGGCACTAGGAACCAATAGGTTCACAACATACTGGATGGGCCTTCTTTTGATAGCTACCTAGAAGGAAGAAAAATAGAACAATTTTCAGTTTCATTAATTTGTAAAGCATATACAATATTCACCATTGTCAGTTAAAGATGCTGAATTACAGTTCTTTTTTAAATTATTTCACTGTGTAAGCTTACTGCTCCAAAGATATCCGTTTTCAGACATGACCCATGTCAAGTGGTACACTGTATATAATATATATTCAGTCCAAAAAATAACAAAAACGGATAATGCTGGTTGACAAAGACATTGATTTACAAAGAAATAATAGGCACAATAATAAATAACTGCATGTGGAAAATGAGAAAAAGGGGTTGTGGATAAATTATTATGTTCATTAAGTATCAGACCTCAGAACCTGGAAACTACAGACTCATCGACCTAAAGCCATGAAACATATTATGTCTGATTTAATAAGCTCCATTTTAAAAAAAGTCATATTTGCTCTAGTCTCACAGCAATATGGTTTTTTTTACAAAAGTAGAACCTGTATACTTAATTTAGTAAACATCTTTGAGAAAGTCACTGAAGCTGCAGATAGGAGTCATGCAGTTCACACAGTGAGCCTGGGTGTGACCCAAGCCTTTGACACTCTTCCTAATGCTGGAACTGTAAATAAGTTTAAAGGCCTAAATGTAGACACTTATGCTGCAGATGTGTAGCACATTGGCTGACAGATGGAACCCATGTATGTAAAGCAACAGGTGCCACTGCAGAAAATAAAATGGTGACTAGTTTTTTTTCTCAAGGCTCAGTATTGTGACCCCTTCTGTCTGGCATCTATTTTTCAGGCATCCAAACTACTAAGCCAGAGTTGTGGCTAACAAAATATGCAGATGACTGCAAGCTGGGTGGTGATCACTCAGCATCTGATATTATATTAGTACAGCAAGGTCTAAATCATACAGATCAGTAATATATCAAAAGCAGGCTTAAATTAAACACAAAGAAGTACGGCATTGTCACCTTTGGTAAACAAGTCATGACTGCACTTTACTGTCACCTTTGGTAAACAAATTGTGACTGTACTTTACTGTCACCTTTGGGAAACAAATCATGACTGAACTTTACTGTCACCTTTGGTAAACAAATTGTGACTGCACTTTACTGTCACTTTTGGTAAACAAATCATGACTGCACTTTGCTGTCACCTTTGGTAAGCAAATTGTGACTACACTTTGCTGTCACCTTTGGTAAACAAATCATGACTGCACTCTACTGTCACCACCCTACCTAATTATTACCCACCCATCTATTCTACAGTACAATAGTCCCTCCTTACCTAAATTGACTTTCTCTTGAACTCTAGCACTGAGATCCCTCACTAGTATTTTTGAGCCTTTCTCTACTCAAACCTTATTTTATCTCTTCCACTACTACTAGTCTACCCCCCTCTACCATCACTGTTTAACCCTTTCTCTCTATACTCTCTTAAACCTCCCTCACTTTTATTCCCATCCCTCAACCTCACTCCCTCCTACTTACTTGGTCCAGCTATATTAATGAGATCTGAAGGGGTTCCACTTTACCCTCTTTCCAAACCACTTTTTTCTTGTAAAATGTTACATTTCATCTTTGCTGATTTTTTTCTCCTTTTTATGTGTGATAGAGCCACAGAATTGCATAGCACTAGGTAACCTTGTACTTGACTTATTTTATGCCTATACTGTATGTATCTACATTTGTAAGTTACAGTCTATCTCTGCTGATTATTTTTTATGTATGATGTCTGTGTCTTTCGACTTTTCCCAGTTAGGGGTCACCACAGCGGAACTCCGGTCTGCTAATGATTGGTGGTTGATTTTTATGTGCCGAGTTACCAGCCCTGATGCACAACCTTCAATGAAGGTACGCCCATTCACACGTCTCCACGCAGAAGATGCTCTAATTGAGAATCGAACTGGACAGCGTCTTACTGTGAGGCGACAACGCTACCGCAGCACCACATTATTGTAACTCGTACCTGATTTTTGTTGTCTAATATGTATGTATTTACTAATTTTGTAACTGCACTTGTTTTTTAATGTGGAGCTTTTCTCCTCGGGGATCCACTGAAAATGGGCCTCCAGCCCACTGGACTAACCCAGTTAACAAAAGACAAATAAATAAATAAATACTGTCACCTTTGGTAAAGAAATTGTGACTGCACTTTGCTGCCATCTTTGGTAAACAAGTTGTGACCGCACTTTACTGTCACTTCTGGTCAACAAATCATGACTGCACTCTACTGTCACCTTTGGTAAACAAATTGTGACTGCACTTTACTTTCACCTTTGGTAAACAAGTTGTGACTGCACTTTACTGTTACCTTTGGGAAACAAATTGTGACTGCACTTGACTTTCACCTTTGGTAAACAAATCATGACTACACTTTACTACATAGACAGTATTCCACTCCAGGTGAATATGGGTGTGAGAGATCTCAACACCTCAGCAGGTAAATAGTTATCCTTTGAGCACCACATAGCAATGGTAGTCAAGACATACTATTTAGCCAAATTAATAATTAAAGGTATCTCATACAGGTGAAAACAAATTGTGACACCCTTGCCCTGGCCCAGCAATCAAGGAACCTCAGTCCTCACCACTAACACCAGTGAGGGGTGTCTCATATAGGAGGAAAAGATAACAAATACACAGAGTAAAGTGCAATTTCCCTTAAGGGCACACAGAGATCACAGTCAGTCTGAGGTGGGTCACTCCCTTGCTCTCCAGGTCCCCAATAAGACTCCCCATAGGGTCCAGATCTCAGCCAGCTGGGCAAGCAAAAATCTCCAGCACCCTCTCTGTCCAACCACTGCTTCGTGTCCCTGCCCAAGTAGCTGACACAGACATACTTTGAGATAAGTTTATACAACCACACAGGCACTCCTGGGAAAGGCTGGCATAGGTTCTTCAGCTGTGCCCCTTTTACCCACACTATACAGTAGAAATCCCTGATACCACCCAGCTAATAATTATCAGCTACCCAAAGGCTCTTAAAAGGGTGTCCAATTATTACTCTGCAATATTTTTTTCCAGTTGGTAGTATAACTAAACAGTCAAGGCTTATTAGAATGACTTGGTACAGGATCCTTATATATATGCAATGTACTCTTAGAGCTTAACTTATCTCAACACAAAACAGCCACAGTTAAAAGGTTTTAAAATATTTAATAATAAATAATAAAAACATGAGACAATACCTTTTACTACACAGTGCTAGTCAAGAGTTCAGAAATCACAGAGAAATACTTAAAATAATTCAGTAGTACAGTGCTGACATCACAGAAAAACACTTAGTCTAACCTTTCTAGTTTCTAGCTATTTCTAAGAGAAAACACACCTCTAAAATAACTTACACATAGAACACAGGCAGTGCTGATGAGTTGGATGGTCAAGACAAAAATGCTTCATGCCCTCTGATCTCTCTGTTTTTAAAATCATATTCCTGGTTCCCATTACATCATTCTTCACACTTCTCTGGGTTCCCAAGCTAACCAAAACTACATTTATATTCTAAACATCTTTTGTTATCTTGCAGCTGGTCAGGGAGCAGAGCAATAAAAATACATTTGCATATTTAAATCTAGCAATTGAACTCTTGGTTAAAACAATAGAAAGAATGTCTTCATCTAGACAGGCTGGAGCCGAATTTAGATCAAAGGGTCACAACATGCTTAACTTGGTCAGCTTTCTGCAGCAGAGTGTACTGTTACATTAATATTTAGAGATGACAGAATTGTCTCCAAAATTCTATCTGGCTAGCCTGGCAGCCTTCACACAAATTATTTTTCTTCTACACTTGCCTTGATCTTACCAATTATAGAATATTACATTTCTTTTAGTATGTAGCCAAACACATTGTGTGTCTAGAAGTACCCCAAAGATTCCTAGCTAAAAAAAATCACTGGACTAAAGACCCTCAGCTGCCAAGGCAGACATAAAGCTTTATCCCTGTACTGTGTTACTATACATTTCTACAAGCTGATTTATGTCTAGTATTCTATGTCTTTGATGACCTAGACTTCTTTTATATCCTGTACCTCCAAAAAATAAGTGGCTCCACAAACGCTAAAACTAAAGACTTGAATTTCAATCAACAAATAAATTAGGCATATTGAAGGCAGAGATTTGTTAGTCAAACTTTCTCCCATCTCTAGCATCACCTTTGATTACATAGAAAACAGTGTGATGCCCTTACTTCTTTTTAAGGCAAACCTTAGTGATTAGATAGAAGAACATAAATTCATCCATAGCCTAATTTATTTTCCCTCCTAGATGCAGGAAGTGTCCTACGAGGGTGGGCATCAGCAAGGTGATTATGGACCATGTACAGGCACTGCCTTGCAAACTCTCTGAATCTACAATAAAGAAGAAGTGTCCTCTTACAACTGAACTGTTCAAATAATGCACAAGCACAAAGGCACATGCACCAAAAAGCAGGACACTGGATACCAAAACAGATAGTTTCCTTTATTTCCACAACGAAACGAAGATGCAAAAAGTGAGGTTGAGCGCTTTCATCTAGAATACTAGACTTCCTCAGAACATTGATATTAACAGTTCTCCCCTTTATATATCTAAAAAGCCCGCCATTTACATCAGTTATCCAATCTAGCTTGTGAACTTCATTTTGTCATTATTTAAAAGTATATTATATAATATTACAATGTATATCTTACACAAACGTACCACATAATTTATGCACTAAGCATATGTTGTTTAAAAAGTATCTATTCATTTCCATATATTGACAATTAAAATTAAAATAAAATAGCTCATTGACTGTGATTACTTCTGACATAACAAATTCTTATCTGTGTACAATATGTGTTAAAAATTCCACATGAAACACTTGGATAAAACTCTTAGATGAAATAAAATATCTCATGCAATGTTATCCATTCTTATACATGCGTTCTCTGATATTATATATGAATAATAGTGCATGTATTGTATTATTTAAATTGTTTGAATTATTTAAATTATTCACTTCAACTTGTCAGTTACGATGACAGCAATATCAATATGAGATTCCTGGATTCAAAAATACTGGAAATAGTGGGAATATTCCACCCCTTCCATATTTGCTCCATAGCAATGATCTATCACCACCAATATTAACAACTGGGGACTTAAGATGTATCATAGACATAGATGTCCGCGTCCCAAAGACATCAAAATATCAAAATATACTATTGGTACTAGGGTCCAAGAATACATCACAAACCCTCCACATAATTTGACAAGTTAAGATAATAACAATTGATAGTCTTATATTTTATGTCCTAACTAAGGGTTTGGTAGGGATAACTTCGTTTAAACCAGGGGGTGTAGCTGCATCCAGTCGTAGTTGCCATTTGATCTCCTTTTCACTCACTAGTGATTTTATATCTCCCCCCCTGGGGTTGGGTGTTATAACCTCAAGTATACCAAACTTAAATCCACCACATCTTTGACTATGAATAAGGTGACGGGACAGGGCATTATTCGTATCCAGTTTGTTAATACAATATAAGTGGTCATAGATTCTGTTTTTGAAAAAACGATCCGTTTTCCCCACATAATAGCTCTGACAGGTGTCACAGATAGCCAAATAAATCAGATGTTTCGTCAGACAGTTCCCATGTCTAAATGTGATTTTGGTATGTGTAATATTGTTTAACATGATGTTTAAGTCTTCTAATATATATTTGCAATAATTGCAATGGCCACATTTCTTAGTCCCTACTTTTCTCGCCTTATTCATTTTATTCTGGTTAGATTTTATTTGTATAATTCTTTTTAAGTTATTTCCTGCTTTGTAAACAAATTGTGGTTTATAGGGTATCCTTTCTTTGATAGTTGTGTCACTTGTTAGTATATTCCAGTTTTTGGTGATAATTCCCTTAATTTCATTTGTGTATTTTCCATATTTGAATATACATGCTTTTTTATATTCATCACCATCAACAGTTCTATCCTTCTTCTTGGTTATCCCTATTCCTAAAAGGGGTATATATTTGAGCCCCCATTGTTGTGATACGTATGTTGTGATGTCTCTAATCATATCAACTGGGTATCCCTTCTGTAGAAATAGACCTCCTATAAAGGACAGCTCCTTTTCCATATGCTCCCTTACTGATGTCATTCTCGCCGCCCTTATACATTGGCCTTTAACTATATTGCGTTTAACTTGGTATGAGTGTGCACTACCAAAATGTAAGTACCCATTACTATATGTATCCTTTCTATGGATTTGGGATTGGAATGTATATCCATCATTGTATATGTATACATCCAAAAAATTAATACCCCTATTATTGAACTGATGTGTGAATCTAAGGTAACTTGTCGTACCATTGATATAGTCGATAAATCTGGTCAATTCTTCGACATTTCCATCCCATAACAGGAAAATATCATCTAGGTATCGAACATATGTTTTGATGTTCTTCATCCATAAGGTATTGTGTACATATTGTTCCTCCCAATCCAAGAGTACTAAATTGGCGTACATGGGAGCGCACGCTGATCCCATCGCCACACCATTACTCTGTCTGTAATATTCTCCTTCATAATAGATATAGTTGTAGTCTAATACTATATCCATGAAGGAAGTGAGTAATGAAATTTCCTCTTGGTCCAGTCCACTATACTTACATAAGCTGTTAATAAAACTGTTGAGTCCTTCATTCTTGGGAATGCAGGAGAATAACTCCTGCACATCTATTGTGACAAATATTACCTCTGGACTCCATATCTCTGTTTTAAATATACCCAAGAATGCCCATGAATCCTTCATAATATGTTGTACTGTGTTATATATATGCTTTAGTTTACTGTCAACAAATTTACCAAATTTGAAGGTCTTACTCAAACTCCCCGAAATAATAGGTCTAAAAGGGGGGTCTAGTGGACTTTTGTGTACTTTAGGAATTCCCGTTATGGTTGCTAATATAGGGAATTCAACCTTTAAATATCTGTATAGTTCTTCATCAATCCTATTATCCAACAGAAATTCTTCCAAATAGGAATCAATACGCCTGTGTGCTATATTTACTTGGTTTAAGGAGGAGACTTCGTATTGTACACTATTATTTAGTATATCAAACATTTTGTTACTATATTTCTCTTGGTCGTACAATACTATGCCTCCCCCTTTATCCGCAGTCATAATCCGGATATTATTATCACACAGTGTATCTAGGGTAGTATGTATCTGTTGTACTATCTGTTTATCACGTCTCTTGTACTTGTATTTATTGTGAAGCTTGTAAATTTCTTTATTAATAACATTTTCATAAGCTTCTATAGTTTTGGCCATGGGGGGGGGGGTAAAGGAACTCTTTTTACGTAGTAGACCTACATTCACTACCTGCTGTTTACAGTCATGAAACTCTCTGAATCTATTAATTATGCAAGGAAGCAACTAAGTTATGCTTTGTTCTAATGCCTGGGGGAGTTTAATCCAGGTTGGAAGAGAAATTTTAATGAAGACCTTATCACCTACAGTAAGTCTGAAGGGGGCTCACAAGCATTAATGAGCCAACTTCTTTAGCTCTAAGAGGGTAGTTACAGGAATTCTACAAAATATTTTACAATATAAGGAGAATATACTGCCATCTTATTATATGTAGTGGGCATTTGTATGTGAAATGTGACATGGCAGGACACTTTTCTTTTTGTCTCCATTTGTGTAGTTAGTCTATATGTATCTATGTAGCACACAACAGTCTAAGGAACAATATATCATTTTTGAAGGCACACAACTTTCATGATTCATTTGTATATTATCAAGTTTTATCTCATCCATGTTTTTTCCTATTTTAGTGAAATTATTACATGCAGTTGTGAAGCATGATGCAATTTCAAGCTCTAGTCATGACATGCTAACTTATTTATGCAGTATCTTGAAGAAAATTATTTTTATGGTGAAAGATACTTTATTAATGAGATTTTTGTGAAGTCATCTTGAGTTCAGCAAAGAAATTTGACTTTTTGGACTTTGTATGGCATGAGTCTATTGAAATCACTATAATTAGGAAACCTATCTTCTATAACAATTTTCTTTATACAACTAATACTTATCCCCATCATCTCATCTGATCATTCCCTTATGACAAATTTCTCCATACATATAAATTAGACTTGGAGGAGGAAGAATTTCATTATATAGCTACAGATATTATAATAAGGCTAGGTGATATAGGATGTGGTACACTTGGAAGTTTCTCTATAAAGGCAACTCAAGATGGAGTCTCACACAAGGATCAGGAGGCATACATTTTGAGATAACCAAAAAAAAAAATAAAATAAATTTACTTTGCAATCCTGTATGACTCTTTCTTCAGATGGTGTGTCTAAGCTCATAACAATGCATCAATTTATCATCATTAGTCTTAACAGTCAAGAAGGCCTTGTAATTAAATCTCCTAAGATATCACAAAGCAACTCCTGTAGCCTAATGGATTAGTTGGTCCACTAGAACACTTTTCCTGAACATGAAAAAATTAAATGATGATTCTGACATTTGCAAAGGCTATTCTGTTTGCTGCTTTAGGAAAGCAACGCAGGAACAGATTCTCAAAGGTGACCTTTTTGGTTCTAAAAGAGCATTAGGTGCTACAACGATGCTATTGTTTATGGATTAAGACATCAATGTAATAAATATTGCATAAGTCAAATGATGACGAAGGTGAGTGAGACAATTCAAGAAAATGTGAGGGACATCAAAAATATAAATCTTACAACTGCAGTTTTTCACATTTAAAATATTATTATAATCAGAATCACCAGTTGCTGAAATTATTTACTTTGCATCACTGCCAGGACATTGACCTTTTACAAAATGTTTCTCAACTGCTTTTACAAAATGAAGATCGGTTTATTTTTGCAAATGAAACACTAAAACCAAATGATCTTGCCAATGGCTTTAACAAAAATATATTATTATAACAATTAAATTTTTTTTCATTTACTCTTTCATGGAATGTTATCAGTGGTATTAATTATTTTAATTAATTCACTCATTATGTATAAACTTTTCTTTTTCATAAGAATATTGTTTTTTTTCAGAAATGGCAAATTTCTACTGGCATCTCATAATTTCATCCTATGCTTTTTGTGTATGTGGTGTTCTTAAGTGTATTTATATTTAATGACCTTAAAGGTTTTGCCAGTGCATGTTTGCTTTTAGTTAAACTCAAGAAAAAATTGTGCTTTGATGAATTTCCAATTTGTGTGAAGTGGATTTGGGTTTCTTCTATCGGGGACCTTAAGATGACATTTTGCTTGTGAAAAAAGGGTGGAAAGGATTCATAGAGAAATGTTTGAAGGTGAAGAATATTGCAAGTAAGGAGGCTCTAACAGTAACTGGTAGCCAACGTCATCTTCTTTTACTTTCAGCTGCTCCCATTAGAGGTCACTACAGCTGATCATCTATTTCCATTTCTTCCTTTTGTCTACATCTTGCTCTGTCACACCATCCACTTGCATAGCCTCTCTCACATCATCCATAAACCTTATCTTAGGCCTTCCTCTTTTCATCTTACTTGGCAGTTCCATCCTTAGCATCCTTCTCCCAATATAATCAGCATCCCTCCTCAGCACATGTCCAAACCAATGTAATCTCACCTCTCTGGCTTTGTCTACGAACCGTTTAACCTGAGCTGACCCTCTAATGTACTAATTTCTAATCCTGTCTGTCCTCGTCACACTCAGTGCAAATCCTAACATCTTTAACTCTTCCACCTCCAGCTCTAACTCCTGTCTTTTCGTCAGTGCCACCATCTCCAACCCATATAGCATAGCTGGTCTCACTACCATCTTGCAGACCTTCTCTTTCACTCTTACTAGTACCAGTCTATCACAAATCACTCATGACACTCTTCTCCACCCACTACACCCTGCCTGCACTCCCTTCTTCACCTCTCTTTCACACTCACTATTACGTTGAACTGCTGATCCCAAATATTTAAAGTCATCCACCTTCCACAACTCTACTCCCTGCATCCTCATCACCACTCCTCTGTCCTTCCTCTCATTCACACACATATAGTCTGCCTTAATTCTGCTGACCTTCATTCCTCTCCTCTCTAGAGCATATCTCCACCTCTCCAGGGTCTCCTCAACCTGCTCCCTACTCTCACTACAAATCTTAATGTCATCTGCAAACATCAAAGTCTATGAGCACTCCTGTCTGATCTCATCTGTCAACCTGTCCAGCACCATTGCAAATAAGAAAGGGCTCATATTTGATCCTTGATGTAATCCCACCTCCACGTTGTACGCATCCGTCACTCCTACCAGAGACCTCACCACTGACACACTGCCCTCGTACATATCCTGTACCACTCTTATAAACTTCTCTGCCACTCCCAACTTAATCGTATAATGCCATAACTCCTTTCTAGGCACCCATGTTATGTGCTTTCTCTAAGTCCACAAGACGCAATGTAACTCCTCCTGACCTTCTCTACACTTCTCCAGCAACACCCTCAGAGTAAACATCGCATCTGTAGTGCTCTTTTCTGGCATGAAACCATACTGCTGCTCACTAATCCTCACCTCCCTTCTTAACCTAGCTTCCACTACTCTTTCCCATAACTTCATGCTGCGACTGATCAGTTTTATCCCTCTGTAGTTACTACAGCTCTGCACATCACCCTTATTCTTAAAAATAGGTAACAATACACTTCTTCTCCACTCCTCAGACATCTTTTCACTTTCCAAGATTTCGTTAAACAATCTGGTTAAAAACCCTACTGCCATGTCTCCTAAATACCTCCATGCTTCCACAGATATGTCATCTGGACAAACAACCTTTCCATTCTTCATCCTCTTCATAACTGTCCTTACTTCCTCCTTGTTAATCTGTTACACTTCCTGATTCATTATCCCCACATCATCCAACCTTCTCCCACTCATTCTCTTCATTCATCAGCCCCTCAAAGTACTCTTTCCATCTGCTCAATGCACTCTCCTCACTTGTGAGAACATTTCCCTGATTATCCTTTATCACCCTTATGAGCTGCATATCTTTCCCAGCTCAGTCCCTCTGTCTAGCCAGTTGGTACAGGTCCTTTTCTCCCTCCTTAGTGCACAACCTTTCATACAACTCGCCAAATGCCTTATCCTTAGCCTTCACCACCTCTCTCTTCACCATACTCCTCATCTCCTTGCACTCCTATTGACCTTCTTCTGGCCTGCAGTGGTGATGTCAATGTTCTGTCAGAGAAATGCCAGTAAAACACAGTTACTCTGGTTTGGAGTATATTTGTAACAATTAATAAATTAAGTACTATACCCAGTAATACTTTATTCAAATTTGGAATAAGTAGACTAATGCCTATAGTAGTTTTTCTGACATCAGGTGTAAGCAGATCAGAAAGCTTGAGTTTAAACTGCCTTGGACTCTAGCTGTGCTGGTTACAGTATATTATTTAAATACTGTAGCTTTTGTTATACCACAAACTTCTATACTTGGACCCCCACTGTTCAGTCTTTTCATAAATAACCTCTCCACTGCCTAATCTCTAAGTATGTATGCTGATGATGCCTCTCTAATCTGTACTGCTTCCTCTTTAACAACATTGCAAACTCTTACCCAAGAGCATAGGAGTTTACTAGGCTAACAACTCAAAGGTCATTGTAATGGTGAGTGTGGAAGAGAGGTGAAGAAGAGAGTACAGGCAGGGTGGAATGGGTGGAGGAGTGTCAGGAGTGATTTGTGACAGACGAGTACCAGTAAGAGTGAAAGGGAAGGTCTACAAGAGGGTAGTGAGACCAGCTATGTTATATTGGTTGGAGACAGTGGCATTGACAAAAAGGCAGGAGTCAGAGCTGGAAGTGGCAGAGTTAAAGATCTTAAGACATGCACTGGGTGTGACAAGGATGGACAGGATTAGGAATCGGTATATTATAGGGTCAGCTCAGGTTGGACGGTTTGGTGACAAAGTCAGAGAGGCGAGAATGCATTGGTTTGGACATGTGCTGAGGAGGGATGCTGGGTATATTGGGAAAAGGATGCTAAGGATGGAGCTGCCAGGTAACAGGAAAAGAGGAAGGCCTAAGATAGGGTTTATGGATGTGGTGAGAGAGGACATGCAGGTGGTTGGTTTGACACAGCAATATGCAGTGGACAGAAAGGAATGGAAACAGATGATCAGCTGTGGTGACCCCTAATGGGAACAGCTGAAAGAGAAGAATAAGAAGAAGATCAACCCAGAGGTCATTTCAAGCCTAGCCATTTCATCCCAATGTAAAACCATATATATGCTATTCAATGCCCAGGATTGTCTTTAGTAATGACTGCCCAGGTCCAGGAGGGTTGTGTGCACTATCCCTGATAAGAATTTATGGTGCCCCGTTCACTCATCCAGGTTTCTTTTGAACAGTGTCATAGAGGTGCTCTGTTTCACACGTATTGGTAGCCCATTCTAAAGATGCAGCAGTCTGTGGGAAACAAATCTGTCTCTCCAGCATGTCCTGTTTAAGCTGCAGGCCATATTTAGGTCCTCCATCAAAACATTCTCATTTGTGACTAATCCCAACAAAAACAAGCATGTTTCCCCAAGTCTCAAATAGATCCAAGTCCAACTTTACAATTTTACCCAGCAAAAACATTATACTTAAAGTTGTATCTTAAACCAAATTGTTAGGTGTTACACTGGATGATCAAGTAAAATTTCATATTCACAGTCAAACATAATAAAAAACTCACCAAACATTAGGCCTCCTATATAGAACATCTAACATTCTTCCTGCTCGGTCAAACATTGATTCTTCATATTTATTGTCAATACTACTCTGTGCTTCTCCATTTCTTACAAATGACCAGGGTTATACATCAAGGGAGGAATGGATGTTAGAGATGTGATTTTATGTTTTATTTTTGTCATATAAGAGTTGATATTGGAAATGTATTTTACTGTTTATCAGAATAGTTTAGTTTTAGATAGTACTTGTCTGTTTGAAAGCTAGTCTTGGATATCAGCTTTTCATTTTTTTTTTATAAAGTCAGATGATTGAGGTAGTCTGAGTAGTTTGAGTGAAATGTGGAGTTCTGGGATTTCCATATTTAATCATGGGCTTTTATGGCTTGTCAGAGACAATTGTTTCCTTTAACCCTGTTGTTCCTCAGAGGAAGTATCTCATACCTGTCAATTGTCTGGATTTTAACAGACTGTCCAGATTTTTGCCTCATATTTTTGGTATTTTTTTTTTTTGGTAAATCACAGTAGAGTGAAATCAATAAATAATGACATACATTTCAGCTTCAGGCTTCATATACTTCAAAAATGCATGCTAACACAACTCCTGTTATTGTAGCAACTTTCTAAGTTTATAAGAGCAATATTTAAATTCTGTCCCTATTTTCTGGGCCTTTGTTCCCACATTATTTTAGGCTTTGTCCAAATTTCTTGTGCTAAGAGGTTGAGAGGTGTGAAATAACTTGTTTCTAATCCAGAGGAGTTTCCATTAAATATTTTACTCCTGAGAGAAGTAACAGCCACGGTGGTGCAGCGGTAGCATTGTTGCCTCACAGCAAGAGCGTCTCCTGTTCGATTCGTGGCTGAAGTGCCTTCTGTGTGGAGTCTGCATGTCCTCCCCATGGTCGAGTGGCATTTGAAAGACATGCGGGAATGGGCGTGCCTTCGCTGAAGGTTGGGCGTTGGGCTGGCAACTCGGCACCATAAAAATCTACTGCCAATCATTAGCGGACCGGAGTTCCACTGTGGCGACCCCTAACCGGGAAAAGCCGAAAAGACAAACAACAAAACAACAATATTTTACTCCTGGAAGGGAATATTTTGCTTAGAATGTAAAATATATTATTAAAGTATTCCAGAACCTTGTTTGGGTAAATGTTTCTACAGACAGGTTATCAGCCAATAGAGATGAGCTTTGTAACAAAGTCTTTTATCTTGAATTCAGAGAATTATCTGGATGTATCATTTTGAAATGTGCTTTCAGGAGATTTAAAGGAAATAGTTCTTAAGAAAAAGCAATGATCACTAGGTAAGTTATGTAGCGCGGATATGGTATGAATTTTTCGTTGGATATTAGTAATTAGTAGATCTAGAAGGGAGTGCCTGTTCTCAGAAAGGTTGTATCTGGTAGGTGTAGTTATTAGTTTGGAGGGTCCATGCTGTGAGATAAGTTTAGTAACAGGACACTTTTTTGGACCAAGCAGGTCTACACTAAAATACCCCAAATCACCAAACTGGTTTGGTACTATTTGAGAGCTTGAGAATATTTTGTAAGGTGATTTACATAGCAGCACAGTTGTTAGGTATGAATGATAGACAGAAGCTACATTTATTTTTATGGAGTCAATAATTTAGAGCTGTACAAGTATGTTACGTTAATGCTTAGAGAGGGTTTCACTCTGACCTAGAAGCATAGTTTTATATATATATATATATATTTTTTTTTTTTTTTTTTCTTGTGAATACTACTAAAAATAATATATATGCAGTAGTTAGTTAGTATATAAGATGAGGGACAGGGATTAGAGTTTAATAAGGATTTGGCACTACAAGTATATTTTGGGAATTTTTTTTTTTCCAAAAATGCACTTTATTAAGCAATCAGTTTAATTATATACGTACATACATACCATGTGTTCTGCATTCATAGGGCACTGTTAAATAGTTCACTTGTGGACGGCCCTTTGCATGGCATCCTACCTGTTTCCCTTATGTATGCATAAGAACACAGCTCAAAACTGGTGGCCACAAAAGTGATAAACATTTATATTCGATATTTACCTACTGAAAATTCCAGGTTTTCCAGACAAAACTATACACTAAAGTCATATTTCTACTCTGAACCAGCTTAGATAATGTTTTGTTTAAAATGAATCATATCGTACCTGTAAATTCCCCTTTTTACATTAACAAAGCATGAATAACCTTTCCTTATACTGTGTTTGTTTATATCAATATTGCCATTTGCATGCTTATACTGCTTACACTACTACCCCTACTTCACAATTTTTTCTTTGTTAGAAATATTTATTTCTTTTTCATATCCATTCACAAGTACACACTATGCAATCCTCATGCATGGTGCCTTTTTTATTTTACATCAGTGATTCACTGCTTCTCATTGCCATTCTAATTTCCTTTACCCCATCTCCCCTTTTAACTGGTAATAACTCATCAGCTCCTTCCACTCTTCTCTTTCTTTTTCTCACAGCCTTCTCATTTTCTTCTGTTTTATATTCCTCCTTACAAAGTCTGCAAATCTCCTGTCTAGCTTTCCTTTCTGGCACTTGCCCCTTTTTTCCAGTTTCTGAGTATTACACTCTTTACCTCTGTTGCCATTAGTCTTATTGCCCACATTTCTTTTTCCTGCAACACCCCTCTTCATTCTCTATACCCCGCATGCAAAATTCCCAGGATTTTTGTCCTGTTTTCCATATAGCCTCTTCCACATTTCCAGAGCATCTGTTCAGATGTTTTGTGGCCAGATACACTCCCACAACATAAGTTTCATGCCTGCCCTTTCTGTCACGTATCGCCAGCATCTTGAGTCTCTTTTCTTTCCCTCCTTATTTAATATTTGCATTGTGTGATACCATCTCTGTAAGACTCTTAATATCTGATATCATACCCAATGCATTTTATACATCTGTGATGTTATTTTAAGGACTTATCCACATTCAGTTTCCCCAGTCTGCCATCCTTCTTCCTTCTGTTCTTCATACCGCTTTTACCTTTTCTCAGTCTTTCCCATTTCCTCTTGGGTATCAACTTTCTCTTCTCTCCTTTCTTTTCATGTCTTTTCTTTTCCTGGGATTTTGCTTCCTTCCTCTTCTGTGGGCATTTTTTCTCTCCGTCAGGTATATGTTTATCATTCATTTTGTGTTAATCCAGATTCATGTACTAATGCTATAGGGTCTTGAATGCTGTCGGTCCTCCTACACCTTTCTTTGTTAACTTCAAATCTCCTATTATCCACTTTCCCTTCCATTTTTTTATGTGTGCCCTTCTCCCATATGTCCTTTTGTTTCCCTTGTTCCCAAGTCATGTTGCCCCATCTCTTTACTGCCCAAATCCGTTCATTTATAATTTTTCCATCATCCTTTTGCCCTCTCTCTCCTCTTGCCTTTTGGTTTCCCCCTTACTCTCTTTCCACCTAACTAGGTTACATGCTAAGGCCTGAGTGGGAATGTGTGGATATCCATAACCTTCTTTATTACCTACTCAGTCTTAGCTTATTTTTTGAGACCCTTCTCCAGTTTCCTTTCTCCATCAACCTTTACAAGTCCTTCTATAATTTTAATAGTTTAGTCTGCATTGAGTTGGCAGGTTTCTAAGTGCATATTCTTACAAATGGGAGAATCATAATTCTGATTAAACTAATTATACCTAATTATATGTATGAATATGTCTCCCTTCTTCCATATCACCTGCATTTTTCTCACTCCAAATTATTTTATATTGTATCATTTAGTGTGTGCCCTATGTATACTCTCAGATATTTAACATATTTCCTCTCCTATATATGTCCCATTCATGCTGCTGTGTATTTTTTCCTTTTGATCAGGAAACTTCCGTAAACTGATGACCACCATCTTTTTCTGGTTGCACCTAAGCTTTGGGGCCCTTTCAAACCTTGCATAAACTGGGATTATTCTTCTATGGTCATTTCTACATTCTCAGACATAAGCATGCAGTCAGCTACATATATTAGGAACTTTGTACTCCTGGTCTTTCCTCTGGTTGTGCTAACCTTTCTCCTAACGTTATCTGCCAGCTTTTCTTTAGCTAGTGTGAAGAGGCACAGGGAGAGAGGATACCCCTGTCTGATCCCCTCTCTACTTTTAGTGCATTGAAAAGTCCTTTGTTTACCATTATATCTATGTCTAGCACACTGTAAAATGCCTTTATCAGGCCTATAAAATTTATCCCAATTTTTCTTTATTCTAGTATCTTCCAAAGAAATTCCTGACTGTTTCAAAGGCCTTTTGTGGGTCAAAAAAGACCACCCATGCTTGTGTTTTGCCCTTTTACTTTTCTCTGTCAATAAATTCTGCTAGGACCTACCAATTCATTTATGCTGCTCTTCCATTTACAAAACCATTTTTCCGTTCCTATACTATTCTCATCAGAATCTCATCCAGTCTTGCTAGCACTTTTGCCATCACTTTGATGTGTGTGTTTATTAAGGAGCTGGCTTGTAATCCCTATTTCCATTCTACCCCTCCACATTGGTATCACTACAACCCTGGATCTTTTCATTATGTCTGTTATTTGCCCAGTTTCACTCATTATTTCATACTCCTCCTTCATAATTGTCCATATTGCCACTCTGACCCACTTGTAGAGCTCTGTCAGATCTCCATCAGGGTCTCCTACCTTTCTGTATTTTATTGCTGTCACTGCTTCTTTGATCTCTATTCACTTTCTCCATCTGTATTCTCTCTACTTGGTTTCCTCCTGCTCTGTCTGTGTCCTCACAATGGACTTCCTTTTCCTTCAGCAGTTCACGGTATATTTGTTGGTAGTATTCACTAAAGCTGTCTCTGACCATGTTGTATTCCTCTATGATTCCTCCCTGTTTTGCCCTACTGCTTAGTACCTCTCTAACTTTTTACTTTTTTATACTTCCTTGCTAGATGTTCCCCTGTCCACCCCAGTTATCCACCAAGAGTCTTTCCAATACCATTGTGTTATTTCCACTGCTATTGTTACCTTTCTTTCTAGTTCGATTTTTATTGCTGCTTCTTCTTCCTTAGTGCTTCTGTAGCTATACAATTTTTACACATTTCCCTTTGCATCCTGCTTGGTTCTCCTTCCAGTTTTGTCATCTCCTCCTCATCTTGGTTCCTTTTCCACTCTCCCTTTCTCTCATGATGTTTCCTCTGACTGCTGTGATTCCATCCCAAATCTACCTTGTCTGTAGTGTTATCCTTCACTGCCTCCTTTATGACTTTTTGTAATAGTTGATTCCTTTCCTAATCCTTCCACTTGTAGCTCAGCAATCGCCATTCCGGCTCCCCCTTGCTCATTCTGTCCTTATTGTCATCGCCACCACTGCATGGTCCAATGTGTATCTGTCCTGTATTTTCATTTCATCTGCCATTTCTAGAATTTCCTCTTTCCCTAGTTCCTGTCTGATATATAATGGCTTGTTATTTTGTGGTAAATATGTATGCTCTTTTTATGGTGCATTTTTCTCCATATATTCATCCATTCGTTCATGTTTCTTTCTAAGTTTCTTTTTGTGGTTTAAGTTCTCCAAATATTTTGGGTTTCTGATACCATGATGCAAATGGACCCCCATTCCTAAGTCAGGGTATAATTAAAGTTCATAAAATTAATATTTTTTCAGTCTTTGATGTTACACAAAAGTGTTCTTTGCAGCACCCACAATGTGTGCAGAAATGATTCCTTGTGCAATTTATATGGAGTTTCATGTATTGGTAGCATTTCTAAATCAAACTGTATATTCTTTTTTATTAGACCCATTATGCCTACTACTATTGGAACAGTCTGGGTAATTTCTTCCACATTGCCATAATTTCTGCTGTAAATCCTGATATTTTATGACTTTGTCTCTCTGTACATGAGACACTGTAATCACTAGGTGTAGCAATTTCAGTGATCAATGCTACTTTTGTCTTTTTTTTTCATGGACTACCATATCTGTTTTTCTCGGATCTATTTTCTGATTTGCTGATACTGGAAGATCCAATGTTAAATACACTTCATCATTCTCTATAATGTTCTGTGGTTCATGTTTCCAATGCTTCTCAGCTACTTCTACATTGTAGTGTTTGCACAACCCCCAGTGCAACAATTTTGTCACATTATTGTGCCTTTCAGTGCACAGGCCTTCTGCCATCCAGCAACAAGATTTGCGACTGTTTCCATTTCTTTTTTACAGAACCTACATTTGTCTGTTTCTCCCACAAGTTCAATGGGCTGTGTAAACCAGCATGTATGTAGTCATCTATCCTGGGCTGCCATTATTAATCTTTAATCTTTTGTTTTCAACCCACCTCTCCTTAAACATTCCTATGTCGAATCCTGATTAACATGAGGTTGTTCCAGGAGATCTCTATACTTGCCACTATATTTATGCCTTTCCTGTGTCTTTCCTTCTCATCTGATCCTTCTCTTTATATTCTCTCTTTTGTTTTTTGGCACATTCAGTTGCTGCCTGATTTTTTTCTACTTCCAGTTTGATTTCCATTCCTCCATGTCACTTGAATGCTTTTGCAAAACTAAGCAGAGAGGTCTTAGATTTCCTCTATTCACGTTTTAAAACATTCACTACGTTTGGATCAGATGAGGTCAGCAAATATGTACATAGTCCCATGACTGCAGATATATATATATATATATATATATATATATATATATATATATATATATATATATATATATATATATATAGATATAAATAATCAGTTTCAAGGAAGCCCATTCTTGCTTCAGAGCATGGAATATATAATCTTGGTATGCACTGATTGTTATCATTTGATAGGCGTGATGCATTTATCTTGTTTTTCTGTACAACTGATCCAGTACCTTTTTGGGCCAGTCATTCACATCAGAACTGTAAGTTAAAAACAGAAGAGCAAATTAGTGTATTGTTTGGACTTTTTCCTAGATATCAAGGCTGTTTTCAATATTAGTTTTAGTCTTCTGAAGTATTCCTTGCTGAGTTTTATTTGCATTTGTTCATGTTGAATTGCCAGTCCTTCATCAATCCCCAAATGTTCATGCACTCCTTCCTACTCAAGTTTCTTTATATCACATTCTTGTCCCAGATTAATATTTTCTTGGACTGCAACTTTTATCAAAATCAAATGTCATTTTTATATCTGAAAAAGATTTAACCACCTGCACTTGCGGTTTCATCTCCTCATCTGATGAACTATACAGTTTCAAGCCATCCACAAAAAGTCGATGAGAAATCTTTAACCAAGTTTGTTTTCTGGGAGCCAAATTGTAACTAAGGCCTAATCTGTTAAGTAAGCATCTTAATGGAATAGGGGCAAGAAAGAACAACAGTGGTGACAAAGAATCACCCTGGATCTCCCTTTGAATTTTTATCCCAGAGATAAGTTTGCTCTTTGTCATGGCTTAATTGCAAAGTGGTTTTCCATTGTTTTCTGATCATTGTAATGTAATTGATCAGTGTAGGATGTATCTTATATATCTGTAAGGGTGGTTTTCCATTGTTTTATGACCACTGTAATGTAATTGCTCAGTGTAGGATGTATCTTATATATCTGTAAGGGTGGTTTGCCATTGTTTTATGACCACTGTAATGTAATTGATCAGTGTAGGATGTATCTTATATACCTGTAAGGGTGGTTTTCCATTGTTTTATGACCACTGTAATGTAATTGATCAGTGTAGGATGTATCTTATATATCTGTAAGGGTGGTTTTCCATTGTTTTATGACCACTGTAATGTAATTGATCAGTGTAGGATGTATCTTATATACCTGTAAGGGTGGTTTTCCATTGTTTTATGACCACTGTAATGTAATTGATCAGTGTAGGATGTATCTTATACATCTGTAAGGGAGGTTTGCCATTGTTTTATGACCATTGTAATGTAATTGATCGGTGTAGGATGTATCTTATACATCTGTAAGGGTTCTTTATCCATGAATGTCAGATGCTGTCAAATGCTTTTTTGTAATCTTTCCATGCCATACTTAGATGCTTTTTACAATTGTCCATTATAGTTTTATTTAGCAGCAAATGACACTTTGTTCCATATGACTTTCTTTTGTTACCCTTTTGTTCTATTGTCAGGGTTGAGTTTTCTTCTAAATAATTATAACTCTGTCTGCATTAGTTCCAGTTTATAGTTTGCACATCCTCAGAAGGCAAGTTATTTGTCTATAGATTTTGTGGAGGGCTTACAGGTTCACTCACAAGGAGTAGTATTGTTTTTTCTCTTGTTAACCAGGTTGGTGTTTGTTCAGGATGTGCATATAAGTAGTTTTTACTCATGGCTAAATCTTTGTGTAAAGATGTTAATACTTTCAACCAGAACTTAAGTACTGCATCTGGGCCTGGGGTTTTCCAGTTAGAAGCTTTTCTTAATTTTGTTTCAATTTCTCTGGCAATTACTTCATTCCAGTTCATATACTATACTTTGAAATCCTTACTGTTTCTTTTAGTTTTTTCTATCCATTCAACATCTTTGTTATGTTCCATGGGGTCTTCATATATATTTCTCCAGAATGTGTCTATTTCTTCCTTTTCAGTGGTGTTTCTATTCATTTGCTTTGTTTCCTAGTTCTCTATAAAACTTTTTGGGTCATCAATGGGTTATTTGTTTTGTGCCTTTCCTTTCTATTTATCTGCATATGTTCTAAGTTTTTCTGCCTGTGCTGATATCTTCAGTTTATTATTTACAACAGTGTATGATAGATCTTGGTCTGTTCAGATTTTGTGCATTGCTTTTATCATGTCTATTTTTCTAAAGTTTTTTGTTGGTCTTTTCCCTATTCTATATTTTCCTAACAGTGACACTTCTTGTCTTAATTCCTTTATAATTTTCTCTATTTGATACTTCTGTGAAGGCATTTTATTATTTCTATCCCGTCTCTGGAACAAACTCCCCATTCTTGTGAAATAGAGCTCTTCCTTAAGCCTATTCAAATGGAATTTGGACCAATGGATGGGAAACTGCAAATTTACTCCTGTCTTGTCACCTGTTGCCCTTACGGAAAGTATAGATGTGCAAAGGTGCAAGCATATGCCAAAACCATTCTAGCCCATGGACATTGATAATTGGGAAAATTGGGGCATGAATGGCTAGGCTTAAAAAGGCTGTAGGGCCATAAGCCTAGTAAACTCCTATGATTCTATGATTTCCTTCATTTTCCCTATTCTGTATTTTTTTGGTAAGACTGTATCTGTTATTAGTTTAGCTGCACAGTGATATATTCTATTTATTTATGTGTCATCATATGAATTTTTGTTAATAGTCTTGATTAGTGTGTTCATCTGTTTTATCAGCATTCTAACATTTTGGGTTTTATTTACTTTCTGTAATCTTTTTCTTTCATTGATCTTAATATATCTAGCCATCTCTATTAAATCAAACAACTCTTCCTTTAGATCATTTTCTTCTAAACTGAGAGCATGTTCTTTGCTCCCTGTTTCCTGCGAGCATTCTACAGAAAGTTCCAGGATGCCTTCCTGTGGCATATCCTGTTCAATGCATCTGTGTCGTCTGTTGCTCCTTTGTGTGGGAATTCATTGGACCATCACTCCACAACATTCCATGCATCAGACGCGCCACTGTTTCCTGTTCCTTCCTTTGCTGTGCAACTTGTACTGCTTTCCTACTGAATGGTCCAGAGCACCATCAAGTGGCAAGTGGTCAGATGCTTCCTGTTCCACCTGTTCCTCCTTAATTTGGAGACTCATTGTTGCATCATGCTGTGGCATTACCTGAGTTGGATTTTCTACACTAAATACTCCACTGGTACTCCATAACTTCAGTTTCTATTTCTTGAACTTCTCCATTACTAATCTTCTTTTCTACTTTCCATAACCGAGTATTTTTGCCTGTATTTCTCTTCAAATCTCTTTGGTGCTACTTTTTCGTATTGATACGTTTGGCTTTTTTCTTTGCATAAATACTGCATCATATCAAATCTTTTATTCTTGTCCATGTCCATATTGATTCCTATCTGTTGTTTGCTCATATTTATTGCTCCCCTTTCCCATAGTTGCTGCTTGTTTTCTTTGCATTTCATCCTACTTTTGTGACAGTTTCATGCATTCCATTTAATTCTATTCTAATACATTGCAGTCAAACCTAAGCTTGGTGCTTCTATAAATATTTCTTTCTCCACTTCCCCTATTTTTCATTCAGATTTATGAGAACAGTTTTGTCTACTTTCTCAAACAGAAAGGTTACTTTTATATATCATTACAAACATTATAAAATATGCTGGATCATAGGAAATGCATTGTAACAGCAATCGGCCTATGTGTGCCCCCTCCCTTTCCCAGTAACTTTCTGTGACTTCCAGAGCACAGTGCATTTAAAAAACTTTCTTACCTTTGAATAGTACCCCATGTTCACAGATCCCATTTAGTCTTTTCAGTGTCAGTTATCCCCTTTTGTCCTGTTACTTCCAGGACTTTAGTCCCTCAGTTATTTTGACATTCAGTCATGACCCAATGCCTGCATATGATGGAGTTGACTGAATATATCCACTCATTTTCTTTTCCACTGCCCATCACCACTTCTTTCACTTCTCAATGTATTTTCAGTTCTTGACAGCTTCCCTCCTCTTGGTCTCTTCTCTTTGGGATTCAACAATGTGCATCTCAGTTCCCTGAGGCTTCAGTTGTAGTGTCTCCTCGAATGGTCTGTTCTTCTTCTGTTTCTTGTATCTCTGTCCCTGCCTCTGCTGCAGTCTTAAGTGGTGGGCCATTTGTGTGGTAATCAGCAGGATAGAATTGCTTCTGAAAGACAACTGCAGTACATTTTTTGGTATTAAGCTTAAGGTCATAGTTGGAGAAACAAGGCAAGCCCCCTTGGAGATTGAGTGTTCATGTGGGAATGAATAATAGGATCCAGTTTACAGTCATCAGCAGACTTGGCTTGCCATATATCTTTGACATCTGCTTTCACTTTAGAGCCCTGTAAGATATCATTAGTGATTTGCTATTTATATGAGAAGACACCACCAAGTCTTACTGTGTGTGATCAATTGGACAGCCACTTTGAAATCCAGTGGGATATCAGGATTTATATTTAAACTAGGGACTTTGTCAATAATGCCAGCATGGTGGATCATACTGAAGATCTTAGCAAGATCCCTATAGGTAATATGGATAGAATAGCCTTTGTTGATGGTCTCTATTATATTTTCAAAGACATTAGTCATACTAAGGGCACAGGAAATAGTTTTCATGAAGATGAATTGATTAAGTTCAAAGGTTTGCAAGTCAACAATTTTGTTATTTATGAGTTGAGAAAGACACTTTCCATGAATTTACAGATAATACTGGTGAGGTTAATAAAATGATGGTTGCCACCATTAGTAGCAGAAACAACCACCCTGATCATGTGAATTAATAAATACATTAATAATAGCCACAGTATTATATTTGAACTTGATACTGTCAGACATACAGTGCAACACATTGTAACCCTACCATATGCAGAGAAATATCCACCAGGTACAGGCACTTCATTGACTGCATACACCTCAGGTGTTTGATTGCAATTAGATAAATGAATACATACATAGAGCCACAATTAATATGTTTCAGTTTATTGCTGTCAGACTCATAAAGTGTGTGTGAGTTCATCCCTCACACTCAGATATGCTTAATTACATCCACTTTATTGACTGCATACACCCCAAATGGGTGATTGTGAGCAAATGAATAAACACAATAGGAGCCACAATATTATATATCCGCAGGTTGCTGTCAGACATACACAACTGAACTCCTTACAATCCCCCCCCCTCCCCAGCACACATAGATGCACACACCAATTACAGGCACTGTATTTAATGTGTTCACCTTAAATTTTTGATTGTGATCAATTAATAAATAAATCCATTAGTAATAAATGGATCTATTTTAGTAGATCGACTTACCTTAACACCGAAGCCCAGATAACCAAGATGACAATACCAAACAGACCAAAGTACCAAATGTACAAAACGTAAAACATCATAACCTTACACTGGGAAAACAGTCAGTTATCCAACACCATCAAGAAAACAATCCACACTAAATTCAACCCATCCAATTGGGGGGCTTTGCTCCCATATCCCCCTACTTAAATATACCAACTCTGAGATCGTACTACAGTATGGAGTAGGGCAAAGGTCACCATGTTGGCCAACCAACCCTTTTCCCATGTTAAACTTACGATATTTTGCCATTCAGTACCATGGTCTGTTCAGTGTTGTAGTCTTGGGTATATGGGCTTTGGTGTGTAGGTAAGTCGGTCTACTGAAGTAGACCCTAATAGACATAGTAATATATTCCAGCTTGTTGCTGTCAAACATATACATTTTAATTCATTACAGATGCACTGTACACAAACAGATATACAAACACACACACACACACACACACACACACACACACACACACACACACACACACACACACACACACTTAAAATATCATACCAATCTACTCCTGTCTGGAACTGGCACCTTAAGAGCTCTCATAGAGTACTTTTTACTAAAAAAATGCACTTAATTTTAAATAATGTACATTTTCTTCTATATTCATACTGCCAGGCCACCTGCAAGAGTTGTTTAACCTTTAAATCAGGTTGCCTCAATCACCTGATATAGGTGAACCCAATGGAAAAGATTGCTTGCTGCTTCATCTAGTAGCTCAAAGACTCCCCATTGAAATGTCAATCCTATACCCCTGAAATGTCAAAATAACTTGTAATTGCCTTATTTGATATGGAAGTGTATGCTGAAAGGCTGGACTATTTTTAGAAATAGCCTAGAAAAGTCAGCTGACTTTTTTATTTATACAAATTGGATGCATGGGGGTCCAACCAAGTCCTGAAATGTGCAAACCAGCTGTTTTAAGAAATTAAATATACACACACGCACACACACACACACACACATATATATATATATATATATATATATATATATATATATATATATATATATATATAGACACACACACACACACACACACACATTTATATGTGTATAAACATTTCTCTTCTTTTCATTTGGAATGGCTGAAGTAGTACAGTACCATGAACTGCCCGTGGCAGTAGTCACTTCACTTTCATTGAAAAGTGGACTCCATTTATTATTTTCTAATTCTGTTAGAGATGTTTCCTTAGATTCAAGTAAGAATGCAAATGAAATGTACAGTAAATTAGACCTGTGCTTTCTAAAAGAACAGAGAGACATACCAAGGCAATGGCCACTAAGACCATTAAAAAAGAGAAGACTATAACATCATCAGTGTGTTAGGTTTGTGGAGACAGTATCAGGAAGGAAGTTAATGCCTTAACTGTGATGCAGTCTGATGAATTCAGTGACAATCTGAGTAAGGTTGTGCAAAGAGACTATTCTATCTGATTGATTTGTCTTTGGCTTCTACACTTTAATTTGAAGTCCTCAATGGACAATGTTTTTTTCTTCTAAAAAGACAAACCTTATGTATAGTAAAATACAACCAAAAGATTAAAAGAGGAGGAATGCATACCAATTTTGGAATGAGTTTAGTCTACTTTCCTACAGAGAGTAGAACCATTCACTAGCTAAGTACATTATTATTCCTATTATTGCTTTATTGTTCATAGATTCATAGGTTCATAGGTTGGTACTAGGCTATCAGCCCTAGGGCCTATACAAGCCTAGCCATAACAATTCACTGGCTATTTCTTCCCACAATATTTACTTCCCCGGACCCCTGTCTAGCAGGTCGACTGACATGATTCGTGTGGTATGTTTCCTATGTCCCATCCAGTTGTCAAGGTTCCCTTTGAAGAGGGCCAAGGAGGAGCTCTGCTTGGCATGTATGGGCAGTCTATTCCAGAGTATGAGGAGTGTCTGTGTCAGGAACCTATCCCTCCAGCATGTTTTGTTCATTTTGATGACATGGTTTAGGTCCCTGGAGTGTGTGGCTCTGATGGATTGGGATTTCTTTAAATGCAGCATGTATGGGCCAAAGACAAGGCTACTGACAGAATACACAGCCTAAAAAATTCACAAAGGTAACCATCTTGGTGACAACTCTAGGAACAGAAAGTCATATATATGCAAGCAGTAGCTGTCCTGACCTATCATTTTTAGATTGATACACAAGCGTAATAATTTTGGTAACAACTTTCACAATCTTAAAAAAATATGCAAAAACCAATCCTCCTCCACCCCCATCATGTTTCTTAAATTGATGTGTTATTCACTTATGGTTTAAATACGAATTTGTATTAAAATAGAGGTAACAAACACAGGTTTTACTTTTGCAAATTGTGCATTCAGCCTTTCTCTGGGATTTCCCTGTATAATAATATACACTTTTGGAAGTATTTGGTGGGTGTGCAATTTTCTTGAGCCCATTTTCTAAGTAAACAGAATCATTTTGTACACCTCTATTTCAGTGGAGGCTAGCACACAAATAGAATTCAGTGATAGATTATGGTTGAGAGGGTGGACCCTGAATTAAGCTCAGACAAGGAGGAGACTAGTGGCATGCAAGTGAGAATGGAGGAGTTCTTATAAGGTAGTAATGAGCTAAGCTAAAGAGGGCATGTAGACAGTGTCATCAGTTTGAGAAAACCTGAACTGAACAAAAAAAGGTTAATTAGAAGACTTCACTTACTGAAGCTTGTTTATTGATGCCTCCTGCATAGTAGCCTAGCTCAGTGCCAGATACTACTGAGCAGCTAGACTCAGACCAGTAATACTTGTGGGGGACAGGCACTGGTCTACCACCTGCAGTTAATAAATCTGTTACACTTAACAGAGTTTTAATGGGACTATAATTAGAGTCGGATGGCACAGCGGTGCAGCAGTTAGCATTGTTGCCTCACAGCAAGAGGTTCTCTGGTTCAATTTTCAGCTGGGGTGCCTTCTGTATGGAGTCTGCATGTCATCCCTGCATTCGTTTGGGTTTCCTCCAGGCACTCCAGTTTCCTCCCACATTCCAAAGACATGGAGTAGGTAGATTGGGCAGTCTAAATTGGCCCTAGGTGTGAGTGTGTGCATATGAGTGTGTGGTGCACCCTCTTAGGAGGGTTGGGCCTCGTGCTAACAAACTGATCCCGTAAAACCAGTACCTACTACGGAAACAGCGAGTGTTGAAGGGTGCTCTTTGCTCTATGTGCTGTATGCATAGGAGCAAATCCAGGATCTAGGATAATTAAATTGTGTTTTTGTTGTAATCAGTGACTTGCCTCAACCAAACATTGTGCATACAGTCCATTTCTGCTGTGCCAAATGCCCTACAATAATGATGTTTTATTAAAAAATGTTATACAGAGAGACTGCAAAATGAAATACTGACAAAAAACAGACAGCATCTGTTTGGCCAGGTATGCACCATGTATATCACAGCATGTACTTTCCTGTGAATTGATTTATTGAATTATTTTTAATTAGCATGTTTATCATGGGCTATAATAATTCTATATTTTTGAGCTTAATCAAGGCTACAGACTTTACCTGCTGCACCACTTCCATCAATATTTGTGCAACATAACCAGCAAAATGAGGGGGGACTGAATCCGACCATTAGTACCAATTAAGATATAAAGGGCAATTGGATTTAATGATGTACAGCAAATGTGTACTGTTGCACTGGGTAATAGTCAAGCATTGTTAAACCCAAACGAACTTTACAGTGTACACCTAAAATTAAGAGAGATAATGACTAGCTTTCCAGATCTTCATCTACTTCAGACTGTGCTCAGTGCCTTATAGTGCAATCCTGTCATTTTCACAAACACTCAAGCAGTGTTTTCCAGAATGGGTAAATGGTAATACCCCATCATCAATACCCTCCCTCTCCAAGTTTGTGATACTCTACCATGAGATAGTCAAAAGTAAAAAAGAATATGCCTAAATTAAGTCAACATTTAAATATTTGAATGGCAACTATTTCTTCTCAGTAGTCAGCTTTCAGGGTGTAGAAAGCACATAACTGAAGATACCCTGCTAAAAGTATACAGATCCTTAAACTAATAAATAAACTACCGGTTACAACAATTCCTATCTGTATCATAAATCCTTTTCTTAAAATAAATAAGTAAAAAAAATATTTCAAAATAAATGTGCCAACAGCGCTACACTTGTACAAGGAGGTAAAAATAGAATGTTTAAACCAAGAAAATGATTAGGAAAAAGCTAACATCTGAACTAGATATTTGCTTTTGGCCTAGTATTATACTGTGTCCTTACTCTTCATGACTTTCAAAACTAAAATAGAGTGTGCAGTCATTACAGGCAGAATAATACCTTAAGGATGCACATGGCTTTATTAGTTAGTTATTTCATTTCTTATAACATTGTTGAGCCCAAAGCTTTTGGAGAAATCATGGGACATTTGATTAATTGCCTAAGCTCTTCTGACAATGGAGAAGAGTCATGTACCAATGTTTGCTCCGAACATGCACACTATGGCAAACATTATACAATATTCATACTATGGCATTCCTGCCTTTATTACAGGGAATGTTGTTTGGGAAAAAGTGTATACATATATGATAGTTAAACACACAACACTCAGGTGAGTTACTCACATGAAATATGATTTCACTGTAATAGTCTTTTCCCAGCTCCACTTTAATTTCTTCAGCTGATATCCCACACAACTGCCACTCTCCCTTGGTCTGGATCAGGGTTTTGGACACATCAGATATTTCCTGAGCAGGTTTGGCTAACCCAATGGTGATGTCTGCAGCTGTAAAATTAGGGCATATATGAATAAATGTACATCGTGCTTTTACTGAGTAATAAGTATATTAGTGCTCATTTAGTAATCTGTGATGGAGAAGATGATTACTTAACTACTAGGAGATTTGCATAAGTAAAAACTAAAATAGCTTTCTTCCATAACACATGCCTAGGAATATAATGCATGTTATACTTACTGTATATATTACCACTACTTATACATGCTACATTGAGCGGGACAAAATCCATGCTACAGATAAAATGCTATGAAGTTTTTTATGCACTGTCTTTACCTCAAGAAGCCTTTTACATGCATTACACTTGGATGCAAACATATATTATCTGATATTTTTTCTATGTTCTAAGATGCAAATTCATTGGAAAATTGTAGAAAGTGAATCACAAATGTATTCCACTGAATACTTTAATCAGTATTTCCTTAAATGTTTCACATGCTATGTGTAGCTATGTTTTAGTGACAGCAGATAAACCATCCTTTGTTGAGAGATATTTTCTGTATCCTGTTTTTCTCTTTTCCTGCTGACCATCAAGCCCCCTCCCCCAAGTGGACTTGAGCCCAGTCATTTCCCTCTACTGGAAAAGCTGTCTGCAGGGACCATCATCCAAGCAACCATGAGGATGGTTTGTGCCCTCACAAGCATTTTGGTAATAATAAGGGCTTATATGGTAGACACTAACCCTTCACCTGGTCAGGGAACATGTACCCATGTCATTGTGGGGTCACTTTGTTTTTCCTGTGTGAATGGATACTTCCATGTCCCCACAATGAAAGTGGCCACATGAATGGCTTGTTGGTTAATTATCTACCCAAAGGGCCCTCCCTTAAGTTGCTGCCCCTCCTATGAGGGGGCCGAAGTCTGCCTCCTCCCCCAAGGATAGCTTTACCCATTCTTCCCACTCTACCTCCTACAGACATCTAAACCACTATTCAAACCAAGGTCACCATGGTGACAGAGCTGGTCGTAGAACTGGCTGCCTTTGTAGAAAGACATGTAGCTCCCACTGTATTTCATCGTAGAAGTAATAGACTATAGTTTTCCATTACACCACAAGGTGGAGCTCCTTTTCAGGAATATAAAAGACAATTTCGAAAGTGAAAGAGAGGACTGGAACACTAACTGAAGGAGGGAAGACTGAAACAGATAGCTGAAGGTAAAAGGGGCCTTGCAGCATGACTGGATTTTCTTTTCTAGTGCTTTGGGGCAGGGAGGTGAAGTGGCAGATTGTGTCTGTCTTTTGCTGAAGTCTTGGATGATGGTATTTTGTGGAATCAGGAGAGAAGCCTGAAACCAGTAGTTCCATGCCTGCAGTGGTGAGAGGCTCTGGCCGTCATTCTATATTTTTCTAAGATTGTGGATTTCCTCCCCTAAATGCGTTGTAGATTACAAATAACTGAGATCCATATGAGCTCCAACTTGGGCCCCATCATGCTGGCAGCAAAACTGTAAGTAGTCACTGGACAGCGAACAGGGTATAGTAGAATGTTTCATAGTTGGTCTGCTTAGAATTGATCAAGCTGGGTAGAGGGTGTTAGTACTGCTCAATGACATTAAATTTTCTCATATTTGTATTGTTACATTATAAATCTTCATTGCTCAATGATATTGCATTTTGCTCATGTTAGTACTGCTGCCTTCAAGAATTTTACTGGTCGATGACATTGCATTTTCTCATATCTGTATTGTTGTATTATAACTCTTTTATTGCTTAATGCCATTGCATTTTTTCCTGTGTTTTGTATTGCTGCACTATAAAGCTTTACTGCATCGATATTGCCTTCTTTGTGCATGTTTGAATGTCAAGACCTTTTTCTGTTGAGTTCTGGGGAAGAGGGTGAATGTATGTTTTCACTGCATGCATATCTCACCTTGCTTTATTGCTAACTGGTGCACTGTTGAAATAATTTCTTTGTGGTTGTTATTGCCTTTTAAACTAGATGTGTCACCTAGAATGAAATCTGTCATATTGGTGTATTGGGCATAATAGGGGTGTCACCAGAGTCAGGTAGGAAGGAACCCATATCTCTTCAGCTACACATATGGGTGTGCTACATTTGGGGGCTTGTCTGGGATAGCCTGTACTGCCTTGGACTCAACCCTTTTCCCCTGTACGTGTGTGAAGCAAATCCAGCAGAAACATGAACCCAGAAGTAGCCGCTAAGTGGTGCAAACAGCACAATGCTCAGTCAGAGCATTGCTTAGTTCTGGTGTTGCCAGGAGTCAGAAAGACTGATATGCAAATACATCAAGTCACATAATCCTTACCAGTTGTAGGGCGTGGATTTTTACTAGACAGCACTATGGACCCCACCAAGCAGAGCACATTGGCCATATTAGAATGGAAAAGTCCTTTAGTGTATGAGCACATACCTTCGAGTGTTCAAATTTCAGGTGAGAGTGCAATCCGTGTGGTACTCCCTGAGAAGTGCACTACCTCAGCAACACAGTAAATATCTGTGGAAGCTATCCAAGTAGGTCAGAACCTTACACCAGAAGCTGCAGCTTCACTGCCCATAAATACTATAGGGCCTGAAGTTTTGAATGCTTTGGTAAGTATTGTAGAAAAATGCTTAAAGCCTACACAGTCATTCATTGGGTTTGGCTACCGCAAATTGCATTTCTTTTCTGGCAAACAACCCACACCTCAGGGAGAGGAAGTTTTTGAATCCTGGATGGATCAAGCTTCACAAGCCCTAGAGGAGTGGGATATCCCAGAATCTCAGAGGAAGCAACAGATAGCTGAAAGTCTAAAGGGATTAGCTGCAGATACCATATGCAACCTAAGGATGGGTAAGCAAGATTGCATGGCCAAGGACTATTTAGGAGTACTGCAAGATGTGTTTGGAAGCACTGAGAGGGCTGCTGACCTACTGTATCGGTTTGAACATACATACCAAGAAATTGGTGAGAAACTATCTGATTGCATTAAGCGATTAGATAAAATGCTCCACCAGATCATTCTAAAGAAGGGAGTGGATCTGAAAGTAGCTGACCAAGTACAGATTGGACAAATTTTACAGGGAGCTCAAGCTATGGACCCCATTGTGTGGAAAATGAGGATGAGAAATAGGAAAGAGACTCTAACTTATTCTCAGTTGGTTAAAGAGGTGAGGGAAGAGGAAGCCCTGTTGGAAGTCAAATCTCAGTGTTCAACAGCAACTGAAACAGTAAGTGAACACCAGCAGGGACCTATAGCCATACTCAGTACTTAAACAGGAGTTGTGGCCCAGAGTGTCCGCAATGTAGAGGTGTCACAGTTGCAGATGCAGGTGTCTTCCCTGACCAACGCCGTAGCTCGAATCAAAAAGACAGTTGCAGAATTGCAGAAAGCCATGGTAACTTTAGCTGAAGGGAGAACTACATCAGCTAGAACCTCCATGAAAGGACTCAGGGAAGAATGGAATCAGGCAATGTTCAGAGTTCTCACTGGATTTTGTTTTCACTGTCGGGATGCAGGGCATATAAAGCAACAGTGTCCTAATGCAGAGAACTTGAAAAAAGTGAACAAACTATTATTGGCTAGTGCAATGCAGGGAAATGTCAAAGAGCCTCAGTGAAGGAGCCAGCCGAGTGCCCAGTTACACAGAGCTCCATAAAATCTAATATTAAGAGACAGCATCCTGGATCTCCTTTCCACTCAAACCTTGTAATAGGAGAGAGAAACTACCTACTATGCACACTTCTAGCTCATCTGAGGTGACCAACTGAATTGAAAAGCCATCTCAGCCAAAATCTCAGCATCTGAGACTGCAAAGCATTACTAAGCAAGAGTCTTATCTGTCAAAATGGCGAGGTCAACCGTGGTACCTCAACCACATGCTGACTGCCATACAGCTGAACAGCAGTGGAAACAGAAACTACCCGATGGCCTACTGGGACCGTCCCCTGTTGTGTAAGTAAAATAGAAGGAGTGTATAGTAAAGCACTGTTGGATACTGGTGCACAAATCATCATTCTGTACAGAGACTTCTACCAAAAATACTTAAAGCATTTGCCACTTGAAAAGTTAGAAGATTTGGTGATCTGAGGGCTAAGTACACAAAGTTCCCTTGTGATAGTTATGTCTCACTCAAGTTAGAATTTTCCACTTCAGTGGTTAGGTCAACAGAAGTTTTTTGAAACACTCGCTGTTGTGTGCCCCAGGCCAAAAGGATAGGATTCAGGATCTATTTTAGTGGGGACAAATACTAACCTCATCAGAAGAATGCTAATGCCTCAGTTGACTCAGGAACACCCAACACTTCACCCTCTCCTGAGATCAGTTTTCTGTGCCCTTCAAAAGAGAAGGATAGTAAGAAAGATGAAATTGGTCATGTGTGGACCCTGTCTGGGAAAGAGGATATAATTCATCCTGATCAGGTCACCTGCTTGAGAGCTAAAGTGAGGATGTGTGGACAAACAGTTTCCTCTCATCTCATGATGGAAACAGACCCAGAAAGTGACTTGCCACCGGGGCTGGAACTAGTCCCAGATATTTGGCCTGCGGACAAGTTAAAACATCCTTATGACACTTTGCCTGTGGTGTTAAAGAATAAAGGAAGTACTCCCATTGTCCTGCATTCACAAGTGCGTTTGAGGAATGTCTATGCTGCCACTCCCTTACCTGCTTCTGCGTTGACAAGGAATGAGAGCAGGGCCCACGAGTTGAAGCTGGAAGATATTGATATAGGAGGTGGTCTCTTGCCCCCTGAGAGGCTAGCCAGAGTTAGAGAGCTACTAATGAAAAAGAAAAAATGTTTTTCTACTAGTGAACTAGATGTGGGCTGTGCAAAAAGTACAGAACACCGAATAAGAGTAAAAGAATACCGGCCTTTCAGGGAACGTTCCAGAAGAGTAGCTCCAGGAGACCTGGAGGACTTAAGAAAACATTTGGAAGAACTAAAAGCCGCAGGCATAATTCGAGAGTCAAAGAGTCCATATGCCTCTCCCATTGTCGCTGTCAAGAAAAAGAATGGGTCAATTTGCATGTGTGTTGACTATCATACTCTGAATCACCGAACCATTTTAGACCAGTGCACAACTCCCCGGATTGAAGATGCTCTAAATTGCCTGGTGGGCAGTAAGTGGTTCAGTGTGCTAGACTTAAGGAGTGAATACTATCAAATCCCTATGCATCCAGAAGATAAAGATAAGACTGCATTCATCACCCCTTTAGGATTTTTTGAGTTTGATCGCCTACCTCAAGTTTTATCAAATGCACCAGCAACTTTCCAGAGAATCATGGAAAGAACAGTTGGAGGCATGCATCTCCTGGAAGTCTTAGTCTACCTGGATGACATCATTGTCTTTGGGAGGACCCCAGAGGAGCACAAAGAAAGATTGATGAAGGTATTGGACAGGATTGAGAAGGAAGGCCTGAAGTTGTCATTGGACAAATGCAAGTTCTTCCAGTCTTCAGTGACCTATTTGGGACATGTAGTGTCTGCAAATGGTATATCCACAGATCCCAGCAAAGTTGAAGTGGTGGCATCTTGGCCCAGACCCAAAACTATCACAGAACTGCAATATTTCCTGGGGCTCTGCAGTTACTATAGAAGGTTTGTGGAAAGATTTTCAAAGATAGCAAGACCCCTCAATCATTTGCTCTGAAATAATGAGAAAGCAGATGAAACAGATGAAGATATCCTTGTGAAAAAGCCTACGGGACCGAGAGGTTCTAAAGAACTCATCGAGAGTCGTTGGGCTCCTGAGTACAAAGAGTCATTTGAACAGCTTAAGTATTGCCCCACACATGTCCCTGTGCTGGCATATGCTGACTCAACAAAGCCATACACTTTCCATGTGGATGCTAGCAGGGATGGCTTAGGAGGAGTCCTTTACCAGGAGTATGACAAGAAGCTGAGACCTGTGGCTGTTATCAGTCAGAGTTTATCCCCCACAGAAAGAAAGTACCCCACACACAAGTTGGAATTCCTTGCCTTAAAGTGGGCAGTAATGGACAAGCTGAATGACTATCTCTATGGGGCTGAATTTGAAGTGCAGACTGACAACAATCCTCTGACATGCATCTAGACCACTGCAAAGCTAGATGCTACAGGCCACAGATGGATGGCAGCTCTATGCAACTATAATTTCAGTTTGAAATATCGCCCAGGACATGAAAATGGAGATGCTGATGGTCTGTCCAGAAGACCTCATGGAGAGTTACACCCCAACGATGAATGGGTGGAAATTCCAATGCCAAGAGAGCTATGTGTCAGATTGTAACCTACTATCAACACACTGAATGTTGGGCCCAGAAGTTGGGTTTGTCTGCAGCAAGCATACCAGAAGCTTAGTGTAATCTGGTCACATTACAGGCTTCATCGCTACCAGCTTTGAGTAACAGTGACCTCAAGAGAGATCAACGAGAAGACCCCTTAGGTCAGCTGGTGGTAGCTGCTTTAGAGAAGAAACAAGTTAATATGCTTCGCATGGATACTCATCCTCTGGCAAGACTTTTGGCCAAAGAATGGGACAGACTTCAGATACAGAATGGACTAATGTATAGGAGATCTCCTAGTGCACTTAGCAATGAAAAATGGCAATTGTTGCTTCCTCAAAAGTATAGAGAAGTAGTACTCCAGTCATTGCATGATGAACATGGTCATCTTGGTTATGACAGAACTATGGGTCTGGTACGAGACAGGTTCTACTGGCCATGCATGAAGCAAGATGTTGAGGATTATTGTTGTACATGTCTTCGTTGCATTCAGAGAAAGACTCTGCTGACCAGAGCTGCCTCATTGGGCCAAATGGAAAGTAGTGGGCCCATGGAACTGGTCTGTATAGATTTTCTGTGCATTGAACTGGATGAAGGCAGGATCAGTAATGTACTAGTGGTGACAGACCACTATACCAGATACGCTCAAGCATTTCCCACTCACGATCAGAAAACTATTACAGTGGTGAAACTACTAGCTGAGAAGTTCTTTGTACACTATGGCCTGCCAAAAAGGATATACTCTGATCAAGGACATGATTTTGAGAGCAAACTTGTCCATGAACTACTCACTCAGCTGGGAGTCCAAAAAAGCTGCATCATTCCTTATCATCCTCAAGGGGACCCTCAGCCTGAGCGTTTCAACAGAACTTTACTAGACATGTTGGGGAGACTATCTGCTGAAAAGAAGAGTTAATGGAGTAGACATGTAGCCATAGTGGTGCATGCTTACAACTGTACTAAAAATGATGCTACAGATTCTCGCCTTACTTCCTAATGTTTGGAAGAGAAGCTCGTCTTCCTGCTGACATCACCTTTGGAGTCACAGCTGATGATACACCAGTGCGATCTCATGGCCGTTATGTGGAGAGACTCAAGAAGAAGCTCAGACAGGCTTATGAGCTTGCTGAAAAATCAACAGGACAAAGACATCAGCAAAACAAGGCTCACTATGACAAAAAAGTAAAGATGCATGACTTGCAGCTAGGGGACAGAGTTCTTTTGAGAAATTTGGGACTACAAGGAAAACATAAACTAGCTGACCATTGGGGATCTGAGATTTACATAATTTGTTCTCAGCTACCTAATACCTTGTCTACCAAGTTTGTCCTGAGGGGAAAGAAGGACCTGTTAAAACCTGGCACCACAACAACTTAATGCCTTTGGCAAAATCAGTGAGACTCATGAATCCGGAACCCAGAATGGCTCAGTGGAAGCCTAACTCAAGGTGATCCAGAAGGCTAAGGCGGAGAGGAACTATCCTCTCCAATGTTCAAGAGCATATGCTCCCTCTTGATGAAAGACAGGAGGACAGTGATGATGACTGGGGTTTCAGTGGAATTTTTTATGAGGATGTTCAAGACCCCATGGGCTGTAATCTCAATGTAAATGCACCGGAATTCATTCCTTGTCATTTTGAGCAGCCCAGACCTAACAATAGACTAAGTAATGCTTCTGTGCCTCTTACAGAACCTGATACTGATGGAGGCCCTGCTATGCAAACTTCAGAAAATAATGCTGAGGACAGTCATACTGTCATGGAAAATGAAAGTGAAGCTATGCAAGAGGAGATCTTAGAAGTAGACAATACGCCTACTGAAGAACTGGACATTGAATGTGATGTGAGTGACAAACCTTCCGAGCAAAATTCCTTAGCTGTCTCTTCCGAAACAAAACTGCAGAGACTGATTCAGCCCCCACAGAGACTTACATATAACAGTTTAGGACATAGTACACAGAAACCTCTGACCACAGCTCATCGAAGAGTCTGTGCCCATAATTCCTATGCCTCCTACTTCAGTGGTGACACCCCATGCCAAGTTAAGCATAAGGCTGATTACCCTTGGTGGAATGTACTTTTTGAATGCAAAAATATTGTTCAGTTCTTGGGGGGACCCAAGATTTTCAAGTGGTAAGTGGGGGGAGAGTGTAACTCCCACTGTATTTCATTGTAGAAGTAATAGACTGTAGTTTTCCATTACACCACAATGTGGAGCTCCTTTTCAGGAATATAAAAATTTTTAAAAGTGAAAGAGAGGACTGGAACACTAGCTGAAGAAGGGAATACTCAAACAGGGAGCTGAAGGGAAAAGGGGCCTTGCAGCATGACTGGAATTTCTTTTCTAGTGCTTTGGGACAGGGAAGTGAAGTGGCAGATTGTGTATTTTGCTGAAATCTTGGATGATGGTATTTTGTGGAATCAGGAGAGAATTCTGAAACCAGTAGTTCCACGCCTGCATATGATTCAGCAAGAAAAGGAGTTCCTTTGGGCCTAGTACAGAGAAGCCATAGATGATTGCCAGAGTGCTGGCATGTGATGTTTCTACTTTTCTCATCAGAGGAACCACAGTCCCTGGTCACTAGGATATTCTCGACGAAGTGATGAGAGGCTCTAGACATTATTTTATATTTTTATAAGATTGTGGATTTCCTCCCGCTAAATGCTTTTTGGATTACAAATAAATGGGATCCATATAAGCTCCAACTTGAGCCCCATCATGCCCGCAGCAAGACTGTCAGTAGTCACTGGCCAGTGAACAGGGTATAGTAGAGTGTTTCATAGTTGGTCTGCTTAGAATTGATCAAGGGGGGTAGAGGGTGTTAGTACTGCTCAATGACATTGCATTTTCTCATATCTATATTGTTGTATTATAACTCTTTTACTGTTTAATGACATTGCATTTTGCTCATGTTAGTACTGCTGCCTTCAAGAATTTTGCTGCTCAGTGACATTGCATGTTCTCTTATCTGTATTGTATTATAACTCTTTTATTGCTTAATGGCATTGCATTTTTCCCTGTGTTTGTATTGCTGCATTATGAAGCTTTACTGCTCATTGATACTGCCTTCCTTGTGCATGTTTGAATGTCAAGACCTTTTTCTGTTGAGTTCTGGGGAAGAGGGTGAATGTATGTTTTCATTTCATGCATATCTCACCTTGACTTATTGCTAACTGGTGCACTGTTGAAATAATTTGTTTGTGGTTATGCTATTGCCTTTTAAACTAGATGTGTCATCTAGAATTGAAATCTGTCATCATTTTGCCACCTTGGTGTGTTGGGCATAATAGGGGTGTCACCAGAGTCAGGAAAGAAGGAACCCATATCTCTTCAGCTACACCTGCGGGTGCGCTACAGACAATTGATTTTATCTACAGCAGGATTAAGGCTTGTGATGTAAGATGTTTTACACCTCAACAATTAAAATAAACAGCTTAAAGGTACTAATGACCACCACAGAATACATCAATAAATGAGATGTGGATCCAAAGTTCATTGTTCCTGCTATATTATAAGCTGAAACACAATCCCCAGTATTCACATACGCTCCATGGAAGAAGAAGCTCTTCTTGCACGGAGCGTTCCATGTCCAAGTAGTGCAGCAGCACGCCTTTATTATTAATGAAGGCACCCTGCTGTAGTGCTACACGGACATGGAGCTGTGTACGAGTGCAGGGTGGGTGTCTGATAGCAGAGCTCTCACAATATACACACCCCCTGCACAGAAGTCTGCAGCAGCAAAAGTGTTTTATCCATGGATACTCAGTTAGTGTCCATGGATAAAAAAGAAAGAAAAGTTTACACAAGCACATACACACACAAGTCCCCTAATATGTATGCAAATATGTAAACACTGCCCCTATTTATGCCCCCATCATCAAATGTTACCCCAGATTGTGTGCAGGGCAAAGCCAATGCAAAGCCTTTGTCAGTCCCCTAATGTTCACACAGCCCCCCACAGATAATGGTGCAGAAAGAATGTCCATGCCCCTAGCAAAATAATTAAAGCACAAATGTTAAATTTATTTTATATTAGTCCCCCTCTGCAATAAAGTATAAAGTGTAGCAACAAACTAAACAACCCTTGCAGGTCTTGAACCCAGGAGCCCATACACCATAGTCAACGTACTTAACCACTAAGCCGTTACAGATGTAGCACATTGTGAGTTTTCCTAACATATCATGCACTCTGGTTACTTAACATTAATGGAAAAAAACTGTCAGTCCCCAATCTTGAACCCAGGATCCATATAACATAGTCAAAGCACTTAACCATTAAGCTATGTCAGACATGCAATTTAATGATGTTTTTCCTAACATATCACGTAGTCTGGTTATTAAACATTAATGAAAAAAAAGTCAGTCCCAAGTGTTTAACCCAGGAGCCCATACACCATAGTCAAAGCACTTAACCACAAAGCTATGTGAGACATAGAATGTTATGATGTTTTCCTAACATATCATGCAGTCTGGTTATTAAACATTAATGGAAATAAAACTGTCACTCCAAAGTCATTAACCCAGGACCCTGTACACCACACTCACAGCCCCATACCAGTATACCATCTGAGCTGTACAAGTCACTGTTGCTCTTCCAAAGTTATCATGCAATACAGGTATACTACCACCATGTGAAAACTTTGTAGAATCAATCATGTATTGTATATAGACATATATATGAAAATGTACATACCTAAAATACATATACACATATAAATATATGACTGAAGTCATATATATATATATATATATATATATATATATATATATATATGTACACATACATATATATCTATAGATATATTACAAAATATATATATGTGTACTCACAATACATGCAGTGCATAACCCAGAAACATAACTATCAACATCTAACTGAAAGAAACATGTACAAAATATCTGTACAAAGGGAGAGAAATGGGGCACATATAGGGCCATATGTAGAAAATAGTTGTCAGAACTAAACAGTTGTACAGCAAAAGGGTGCATGTCAGCAGAACCGTTTGAAGGATATGTGGCTGGGAAATGACATGTTATGTCATTATTCACTGACATAAATCCTGTGATCATAACAGTGATTCAGCAGACAAATACAAATAAACTGTGGAACTGAACCAATGTATGGGCCATACACCTGGACATGCGGCAAACAGCCTGGTAGTGGAGAGGTATGCTCAGAGCCCTTTAGTGCAATGAATCTTGACCAAGCCAGACAAAGTGTGTGGACAAAGGCATGACAATACAGAGATATCCAAATAATGTGAGTAGATTTGCTGAGGAAATACTGTTACTGCTAACAAATTTTGAGACAAATATCACAAGTCTAGGATGCATGTTCTCTGTATAATGTATTGACCACAATCCTCACATCATCCCACTGATGTGTCAGGAATACACAACAGTGATGGTGACAACACATAAGGTATTGACCAAAAAGGGTACCATTCCCCATTCATGAATCATAGAAACACACACTAAGTTAGGCCCCAACACCTATATCACTAGTTGGGCTGCAAACAGGCTCACAGATAGAACCCACAGTGTTTTCACACTCCAAGTGAGACTGATGACCAGTTATGAGTGGAGTCCCACAGGGTTCGGTACTGGGTTCGGTCCTGAGTCCTCTCCTATTTGGTATCTACTACTCTGAAGTCCAGGCCAACATGAAGGGATTGTGGCTAACAAAGTTTGCAGACAAATGCAAGTTTGGGGCTCTAATTAACTCCCCAAGTGATGTTGACATCATATAGAAATTTCTCATTGAGATCAACGACTGGTGTCAGAACCATAGCCTGAAGCACAATGCCAAATAATGTGTCGTCATCCCCCTCGGTAAAAATCACAATTTCCTTGAATTACCACATTGATGGTAGTTCACTGAACACAGACGGTGTTATAAGAGATCTGGGAACACAGGTTAACAGCAATCTCTCTTTTGACCACCACACTGTCACTGTGGTCAGAAAGTCCTGCTATCTGGCACATCTCATTACTAAGGGTTTTGCATCCAGGAAGTAAGAGGTCATTGTCTCTCTCTACTCTCCCCTCATTAATCCAGTCATCGAGTATAATGCCCCATTTGGCATGTAAATCAGTAGACACCTGCAACAACCAGAGAGGGCACAAATGTACCTCACAAAGAGGATCTTACCCCTAAACACTTGTCCCATATGGACAGACTCAAACAAATCCAACTAGTCTCTGTCTCATATTGCCTACTTAGAGGCGATCGCAGCCTGACTTACAAAGCCATGTGTGACCCAGCTCTGTTAGAAATCCTACATCTAAAGAAATCCCAGTCCCTCCACACCACACACTCCAGAGACCTCAACCTCATTACTACAATCAACAGCACATGCAGTACGGACAGGTTCGTAACCCAGAGACTGCCCATGCTATGGAACAGACTTCCCATACATGTCAAGAAGAGAACCTCACTGGCCCTCTTCAAGAGAAATCTAGATGAGTGGAGTGGAAATAGGAGATTCACCCTTGGGATCACTCCAGTGGCTCTACTCGACAGAGGCACTAGGAACTAAGGTTGGATGGCATGATGCCAGGGTAATCCTATGGGCTAGGCTTGCAAAGGCTCCAGGTCCATTAGCCTAGCGCACACCTATGCCTCTTTCTACACACACACACACACACACACACACACACACACAAATCTATATATATATATATATATATATATATATATATATATATATATAAAAATGATGGAAGATATAGAAATATATATATATATATATATATATATATATATATATATATATATATATATATATATATATATATATATATATATATATATATATATATATATGTATATATGTGTGTGTGTGTGTGTTGCTCCCAGCCCCCATTAAGGAAACCACCATAAAGAATGTCTCCAAAGCCAACTTCATGCTACGTAAAACTGAAGTGGCTACCTTCATGACACCCATGCAGATGGCAAATAGAAGTAAGACTGCTGAATATTACACCAATGCACTGTATGAACACATACACAAGTGCATCGATCATGCCATCCCAAATAGAACCAAGATGCTCTCCACCAAATAAAGGAAGCCACTCTGGTGGTCCTCTGCCATTAAGGAACTGTTCAACAGGAGGATGAAACTGTTGAAATATTTGAGTAAACCCCCATGATTGCAAGAACTCCCTTATCATCCTCAGTAAGAAGCTGACATCCCTCATAAAATCCACCAAAGCTGGGTACAAAAACAAAATTGCAACTGATTCTGAAGACATTCACAAAGCATTCTATAGTTATGTCGGGAATCTCAATGGCAACATTCAGATCTGCCCTGAGTTACAGCACAATGGCAGTAAATATACAGAACCAAGTGATATTGCCAACAACCTAGCAGATGGGGTCAGTACTAACTTTACCTCCCTCTCACCCACTAAAGGGCCCATCTCAATGCTGAAGGAATGTAAAGCCCCTGTAATCATGGCCGCACAGGTAAAAACACATTCTCCAAAGCCAAGAATACAGCATCCATGGGACCAGACAACATCCCAGGCTGTTCTCAGCACAAACCACAGAACTAACTGGTACCCCACCTAAGTACCATGTTCAGTCATAGCCTCACTGCAGGCTTTGTACCTACTGAATGTCCCATAGCAATGGTTATCCCACACCACAAGGGTGAGCCACCACACACGCTGGGAAACACTGCCCCATCAGCCTGAGCAGCCTGATCTGCAAGACCATGGAGTGTATCAGTATGGAACTAATAAACAATGACATAGGTAACCTCCAAACTGTTGACTCCACCCAGTTTGGGTTTGTGAAAGGTACATCAAGTCTCCTACACCTGATTGGCTTCTTTGAAGCAGTCAGCAGAGCCAAGGACAAGGCCAAGGTGGTTCACGTAGCCTACCTAGACCTTGCCAAGGCCTTCAATAGCATCCCCCACTCTGGATTTACAGATAAACTCACTAGGCATACATAACAATGTCATGAGATGGGTTGCCATCTGGTTTACAGACAGAATCCACACTGTGAAAGTAGCAGACTTCAAATTTGACTCCACACCAGTGACAAGTAGAGTACAACACTGTGCAGTCCTAGGTCCTCTCCTGTTTGGCATCTATTTCTCTGAAGTTCAGGCTAACACAGAAGGTCTATGGCTGACAACATTCGTAGATGACTGGAGACTGGGAGCCATTATTGAATCCTGTAAAGATGTGGATATTCTACAAAATGGCCTCATTGACACAGATGCCAGGTGTCAAAGCCATGGCCTCAAACTTAACACCAAGGAATGCATTTCCATCCCCTTTGGGTAAAACTCTGTGCACATGAAATACCACATAGCTGCTAGTACACTTAACACTAAAAGTGTGATAAGAGACCTAGGGACACAGGTGGATAGTAGTCTCTCCTTTGATAACCACATTGCCACAGTACACGGGAAATCCTTCTATATGGCACATCACATCACAACAGGTGTGTCATCCAGGACAAAGGAGAGCATTGTTCCTTCTACTTATCCCACATTAGACCTATTATACAATACAATGGCCTGTTTGGTATGTACCTCACAAGACATCTACAACAACTGGAAAGTCCACAGAAGTACTACATAAAGAGGATCACCAGCCTCAAACAGATGCCCAAAATACACCAGCTTTAAGACATTGCATATCGCCTACTCAGAGCCGATATCTGCCTAAAATACACAGCCATGTCAAACCAGAGCTGTTGGACATGCTACACATAAAAAAGTCTCAGTCCCTCCAAAACATATGCTCCAGGGAGCTAAACCTTGTCACCAGAATAGACAGAACATGCTGGAGAGATAGATTACTTTCCATAACACTTCCCATACTCTGGAACAAACTACCCATGTATGTGAAACACAGCAACTCAATAGCCCTCTTTAGGTAAATAATGACATTTGGATGGCAAATAGGAAACCCACCCTGTGATTCACCTCTGTGTGTCTGCTCGACAGGGGCACTGGACATTATTTCTCTTGTGTGTCGAAAGCCAGGGAATCTTGCTGGCTAGGCTTATGCAGGCCCAAGGGCCAATAGCCCAGTATCTACCCATGAACCTATGCACATATATATATATATATATATATATATATATATATATATATATATATATATGTATGTAGTCATATAACATTCAGTGCAGACATACCTCAGAATCATACATATCAACCTCTTAGTGAACTAATGAACAAAGGCTGTACAAAGGGTGGGAAATGGGCCACATATACGGACAGAATCAGAATATTGCTGTCATAACTGAACAGTTACACAGCAACAGGGACTGTATCAGCAGAACTGTTGGAATGATATAGGAATGGGAATTGACATGTATGTCAGTCTTCACTTACATAAATCCTTGCATCATAACAGTGTTACCCATAGAAATGCAAAGAAACTGTGGAACAGTAACAACGTATGGGCCAAACACCTGGGCAGTCTTCAAACAGCCTGGCAGTGGACAGGTACACTCACAACCCTGTAGTGCAATGAATCTGGAACAACCTAGACAAAGTGGGGGGGGGACAGGCATGACAATAGGGACATATCAAAATGATGTGAGTAGATAAGCTGAGAAGGTTGTTGTAGCAACACTGTTCCTGCTAACATATATTGACAGAAATATCACTGTAGTGCATTTTAGAGTGAATGACTGGAAGCCAAAAGAAAGCACCACCTTAACAGATACAAGCATACATAATATGAGGGTTATGCTACTGTCCTGTGGAGATGCTATACATTACTAGTGAATGCCTTGTGGTTGTCTTCACTACCTGCTGCAATCATGTTTACATAGCTACCTTTACAGGTGTTGATGAGAGATCTCAGCCTTTGGTTGAGGCTGATAAGGGAGTATTCCCAGACTTGAGACCTCACCTTATTCCACATGAAGTTCTTCCTTCTGTTGTAGGGTTACTTTATGGCAGGGGACTACCAGACTGGCTTCCTCTTTTCTGAGGAGAGCATCTTGGTTGTAATGCGTATGGCGAGATCTATGCATTTGTGTGTGTGTTCGTACAGTGCATTGGTGTAGGATTCTGCAGTCATGCAACTAATCTCCATCTGCATGGGTGCCATGCATTTAGCCACCTCTGTTTGTATGTGCCCAACGTTAGCTTTGGAGAAGATTTCATGGTGGTTACCTTTGTGGGGTGGTGGGAGGGTTGTGGATTCCCAATGTGATTAGTTTGTGTTAGTAACTAACCAGGGAAGGGTTGACTATTGGTGTAGAGCAACATTCGCCCATGTTAGTAATGACCAGGTCAAGGATGGGGATACCTCTAGTGGGTGCAAGAATGAGCAGGTCCAGGGCATTGCAATCAATGAATCCCAGAAAGAATTGGACAAGTGTATTGGTACATGAGTAGTTTTTCCAGTTAATGGTGGGATAGTTGATGTAGGCCAGTATGAGAGTGTTAGGTTGGAACCTAATATTCCCCAGGGTGCTTAGGAATGGGGAATGTGAGTCTTGGGCCATGTTTGTGGACATACAGCAGGCTATGACCTGTATTGCTGTCTTAGTCAGTGTTAGCTGCACCTGATGTATCTCAGATGCATTATGTTGTGCTAACAGTCTGGATGTGTGCACATCCATTATGAATATTGAACCACCACCACCCTTGTAGCTGCTGTCCAATTTCCGGGTCACACAGGTGTGGAATGAGTGATAGCCTGGTAGTGCAGGTGTGATTCCTCCTGCCTTGAACCAGTTCCCTGTTACAGCACAAATGTTGATGTTCTCCAGTTTAACGATTGCTTTGAGCGAGTGCATTTTTAAATGTAGACCTCTAGTGTTGAGCAGCATGATCCTCAGATTACATTGGTTTGTAGCTGTTACAGTGGTATAGTTGTCTGTGGAACACTGCCTAAAAAAGCCACTATAGGGGTAGCAAGTGCCTTGGCCAGTATCTGGAAGCCCAGGGGTGACAAATGCAGGACATCTGTGGCAAAGGATCATGGTCTGTCAAACATGTCATCCCAGGCATACAGATAGTGGAACCCTTAATATGATACCAGAGATGTAGCCAATTGCTGAGAACAATCGTTTTCAGCTTGTACTGTGGTATCAGTCTGGGTGATGGTAGGATGCTGCTCAGGGCTAGGGTCATACCCGTCTGGGCTACACAGTCGTCAGGCACCTCCATGTCTGTTTCCATATAGTCCAGGGAGGTACATCTAGGGACATTTACACCCACATGTACAATGGCAGAGTGATATGCATACCTGTTGTTGGAGGACCTCAGTGTGTGTGTGTTATGTGGTGGATCCTGGTGCCAACAGCCAGCTGACTGTCACTTTCTCCTTTTTTGGCCTAGTGAGTGGGATATCACTGTTCCTCACTATCAAGTCAACTATGCCTATTGTTTTGGCCATGCTGTTTTGCCTTAGGCATTTTGGTTGAGTGGCACACTGTTTAGGAGACATATGTGTCTTGTGATTAGTGTTGTGTGGTGGTGGAGTGCATGTCCACCTTGGAGGTCTCTGCTGTTTGTGCAGCTTTTCATTGAGACCCTCTGAAAGGTGGGTGTGTGGTTTGTGTTTGTGTTTTTATATGAAGGCAATGCTGGTGTGTGTTCTGGAGGGCTATGTGTTCCATGTAGTGTGGTGCAAGTGTTGACAATCTCCCCTTGACCAACTATTCTGGTCTTGGCTTGGGAGTGTATGGCTTTCAATTTGGATGTATAGGTGCATCTCTTGCAAGTCTGAGTGTAAAGAGGTAAGATGTGACATTGCCTCAGGATGGCCTAGTTCAGCAGATTAATAGGTGAAAGCACAGGGAACTGACCTGTAGACATGCCTGGAGGGATGGCCTTTAATAATAATAATTACTGGAGCTCTTTCCTCATAGAACGCTTAGTGCTGTTACCATGTTTGTGTGGTAAAATACTTGCTACAAGACGTCTGGTAAAGTGCTAAAGTAATACACTATTGAAAGTGCAGGAGAGGAGAGAACTAGCATATCTAAGTGACACATTGAAGAGCAGACTTGGGCAACACTCAGAAGCTAACATACAGTCCTGGATACAGCAATTCTGTATCTGGACTAGACTAGTTACAGGAAAGGTAACTAATTAGCATTATTTTAATAGCCAAATGTCTGGTGTATTATATGTGTCTCTGTAGCTGGTGTACAATGGATGTGTGAGGTCATATCACATGTCCAACCACCCATGTATACACCTGTCCTGCAACAAAATATACAGCCCTTAAACCTGTACACAATAGTCAAAGCATATAGCCACTAAGCCATCTGAGCTGTACTATTTTATGATGTTCTCAACCATAGCATGCAGTGCAGTCGGTTTATCATAGGGAAGGAAGACTGTGGAATCAGTACTGAGTTAGTTGTCAATACCTTGCAGCACTATCATAGCCAAGAGCACCTTAGTACAATTCTGGACCATGTCAGATTAAGTAGGGGGACCAGTCTATGCACATGCATCTGCTGCCACCCCCTACACAATACAACTAATAAGTACATAGTACACTGCTACTAAAACAGGATATGCCATACACAATGGCCAGACATACACTGACCTCATACAATATAACTAAAAGGACTGAGGACAGTAAAACAACAGACAACCAGCCATCAAGAGACACAAATGTTTTAATGTGTTTTGCCATCAAGTATTACAACATTACAAAACATAATTGCCTGAAATACAGGAAGCAATTGACACTTAATTACGTATGTTCTTAAACAGCCTCCACTTACACTCCTCAGTTAACCCCCTAGAGGATACAGTATCAAATGATACAATGTAAATTGATTCTTCACATAACAATGGTTCTAAATGTTTGATGAAACTGGGAAACAGACCTTTTCCAAAAAAGTACATTGTAACCCACTACAGTCCCCATGGTGAAATGTATGAAAAGTAACAGCTATAGAATGTTTGTCCATGTAAGAACTAATATCTCTCACATGTTCTAACAGACTGATTCTAAGCCACGTCCTACTATTCCCCAGACCCACCTCTTGACTATATAGGGTTCTACATGCTGTCCAGCCTTTGCACTCATATGTAAGGCCCCTACCTCCCTTAATGTGTCTTATTCCACAACATCACCAGGATGATAGCAGGAATGTCAGGACTACATACTGATAGATCATACCTATCAACCTTCTACTGCATGACAACTGGACAAATCCTGTCATATAAGTGGAGGTCAGAGGTACAAACACAGGGCCATATTTGATATATTACTGTTATATGCTGAGAAAGTTGCTGGTGTTATAGGGTTGGTTGCAACATCTCTATTTTGAGGGATATGAAGTCAGAAACATATGGATGTTACCATTTACTGGCAGCAATGACGGAGTATGCCACTGATTTGCCAAGGACAACACCTGTCTGGGTAACACACAAAACATAACAGGCAAACCTCTGGCCATTATGTGGATAGGCCTACAGTTCAGGGCTATGCAGACACATACCTTTGTTAGATTGACATCCATGCAGAAGAAGCATGTACAGACAAAGCCTGTAAAACTAGCAGTATTCACACCGTATAACAGCAATACTCACATTTGGTCCCTAAGTCTGTAACCTTCTCCACCATTTAGTTGTCTTGTCTCCATAAGTCTTGTTGTAAGAGTTATTCCCACCTGCTGTGTGTAACACTCAGTAGCCATAGACCTCCAGAATGTGTTCCTCACAGCCAAGGCAAAGAGACAATGCCCACATTATGTACTCAATTATAGGAGTGTGTTGCCATGATATTGGCTATTGGAAGAACTACCCAGCTGCTCTGCATGCATTTTGCAAGTGGGGAATACCAATTGGTGCACAGGCCATCACCTGATCAAGAGCATTACCTACAAAGGGCATGCAGGCACCTATTCCAAACATCTATCTACCAGTACTCCACATTGGGAAACAGAAAGACATGGAGCAACCTGCTGATACAACCCAGTGCAGTGTGAAATAATAAAAAGGTATGTAAAATAAGTCAGCATATAAGTGAATGTAGTATGTGTTTTCTAATAATGGGAAATAGGATTTTGACAGATTTATGTCTGAGCGAGACTTGCTGTAGTGATGACCTGCTAAACAGTACCTATGGCCATAGCATCTGCCTCTCTCTGCTGTGACATGGAACACAGTTCAGGACCCTAACACACCCTGGAAAAGGACAGCTCACACATGACAAACACTGGAGTCTCTGTCAAACACTACTGACTGTGCCACTGCTAGGCCAGCTACAGGGATATTGTACATATCCATATGCTACCTGTGATAATGAGTATGATACACATGTCTGTTGTGTAAATCTATGAGAACTATATAGTGTGTAAACACCTTCCATAGCCAGAAAACTGGCAGATTCCACACATGTAAATAGACGGGGTCCTCATAGGTGGACTGCTGCCCCTCATGGCCCTGCCACAAGTGCCACAGCAGGTGTCACCAGACACATTTTGGACTGTCATGGAGGCACAGGCACATGTCAAATCTAACACTGGACATATTCTCAAGGTCACAAATACAACTCTTCATGCTATGTGTGGCAGCATCCTTGATCTTGAAGATGCCCACCATTATTATACTGAGATCGGAAATAGGCGGTTGGGTGAGATGGTGGCAATCGTCAACTGTGGAATGTCTGTGCCACAGTATGTGGCAAGAGTTAGGCATCAGCCACATGGACGTAGAACAGCACATGTGCTGGGTGTACAATGGTGTAAAACTGTAAACCATGGCTACATTTATCACTCAAACACACATAATCAGAAACACAATTGAATATAGTTATAAAATATTATAAATTTAATAAATAAACATACAGATAGTTGGAACAAAATTCTCATAACCTTTGTAGACAGGTTACAATTAATAAAAATGACACTTTTACCAGAAATACTCTACATAGCTCTAGTTATTAACTTTTTTTATAAATATCAATACATTAAAGGTATAAACAGATTACTAATGAAATTCCTCTGGTTCCCTAAAAGAAACAGAATAGCTTTTCTTCATCACATTAGATCTTGGGAGCAAGGAGGAATCAAATTTCCAGATATTGAAACATATATTAATGCATCCATATTTAAGGCTATTTTAAACTGGATTAATCCAAATTATCACTCTAGTTGGAAACTATTACATCTAAACTTAATCTTCTTTTTCTTTTGGCTGTTCTCATTAGGGGTCACCGCAGTGGATCATCTGTTTCCATTTTTTCCTGTCCTCTGCATCTTGCTCTGTCACACCAACCACCTGCATGTCCTCTCTCACCACATCCATAAACCTTATCTTAGGCCTTCTCTTTTCCTTGACAGCTTCATCCTTAACATCCTTTTCTCAATATACCCAGCATCCCTCCTCAGCACGTCCAAACCAATGCAATCCCGCCTCTCTGGCTTTGTCTCCAAACTGGGATGACCCTCTAATATACTTATTCATAATCCTGTCTACCCTCGTCACACCCAGTGCAAATCTTAACATCTTTAACTCTGCCACATCCAGCTCTGACTCCTGCCTTTTTGTCAGTGCCAGTGTCTCCAACCCATATAACATAGCTGGTCTCACTTCCCTCTTGTAGACCTTCCCTTTCACTCTTACTGGTACTCGTCTGTCACAAATCACTCCTGGCACTCTTCTCCACCCACTCCACCCTGCCTGTACTGTCTTCTTCACCTCTCTTCCACACTCGCCATTACTCTGAACTGTTGATCTCAAATATTTAAACTCATCCACCTTCACCAACTCTACTCCCTGCATCCTCACCATTCCTCTATCCTCCCTCTCATTCACACACATATATTCTGTCTTAGTCCTGCTGACCTTCATTCCTCTCCTCTCTAGAGCGTATCTCCACCTCTCCAGGGTATCATCAACCTATTCCCTACTCTCACTACATATCACAATGTCATCTGCAAACATCATAGTCCGCGGGGACTCCTGTCTACTCTCGTCTGTCAACCTGTCCATCACCGCTGCAAATAAGAAAGGGCTCAGAGCTGATCCTTGATGTAATCCCACCTCCACCTTAAACACATGTGTCACTCCCACTGCAGATCTCACCACTATCACACTACCCTTGTATATATCATGTACCACTCTTACATACTTCTCTGCCACTCCCATCTTCCTCATACAATACCACAACTCCTCTCCAGGCACCCTGTCATATGCTTTCTCTAAGTCCACAAAGACACAATGCAACTCCTTCTGACCTTCTCTGCCCTTCTCCATCAACACTCTCAGAGCAAACATCGCATCTGTAGTGCTCTTTCCTAGCATGAAGCCATACTGTTAATCACTAATCATCACCTCCCTTCTTAACCTAGCTTCCACTACTCTTTCCCATAATTTCATGCTGTGACTGATCAATATTTTCCCTCTGTAGTTACTACAGCTCTGCACATCACCCTTATTCTTAAAAATCAGTACCAAAACACTTTTTCTCCACTCCTCAGGCATCCTCTCACTTTCCAAGATTTAATTAAATAATATGGTTAAAAATTCCACTGCCATTTTTCTTAAACACCTCCAAGCTTCCACAGGTATGTAATCCGGACCAACAGCCTTTCCATTCATCATCCTCTTCATAGCTATCCTTACTTCCTCCTTGCTAATCCGTTGCACTTCCTGATTCACTATCCCCACATCATCCAACCTTCTCTCTCTCTTGTTCTCTTCATTCATCAGCCCCTCAAAGTACTCTTTCCATCTGCTCAACACACTCTCCTCACTTGTGAGTATGTTTCCCTCATTATCTTTTATCACCCAGCCACTGGGGATGCACAAGCCAGTGCATTTCTTCGTGCCAGTCCCAAGCCTGGATAAACGGAGAGGGTTGTGTCAGGAAGGGCATCCGGCGTAAAACATTTGCCAAATGAGATATGCGGAAAACAATACAGATTGCATCTAACCTTAATAATTAATGAACATGCCCTTTGAGCCAAACTTCCGTTGAATAATTCTTCTAATAAGGTCTCGTACTTCTTATGTCATATTACCCAACACAATATTGCCAAACCCACAAAATTTAATTCATTAAATCACTATTTTAATTTCTTCAGAAACTTTGTTAACTCTAATGCTGATATTAAGACCTAGTTTGAACTGTTAACCCCCTTTAAAATTACAAGGAATTTTCCTGATAAAATACATCTCAGTGTTCTAGATAGTTGGGAATCCAAGAACTTTATATGTTGGTATCAATGCATAAATGACACTAAGGTTTTAGACTCTCAGTTTCTTATAAAAGAGCATGATTTACTTCCTCAAAACTGGTTATTTCTACAAAGTATCTTAACTTATTTTCAAGATTTATGCATAATACTTAAAAACTCATCTTATCAAGAAACACCAAAGATAATAACTCTGGTGTGAAATTTTACATAATAGCTTCAATACGAATAACATTATTTCAAAATTATATAACATGTTAATTGTTTATAAGACTAATATAAATCAAAGTTACTGGAACTTTATATTCGAAGGCTGTTCTTTTAATTTCTCACATGATGAAAAACAAAACAATTCTGTTATCCATCAATCATACTTCATGGTCTCATTACTGGAGTATTTTTGCTTGGCAATAACTCCATAGGACATTTCTGACACCAGATAAGATAGTTAAAATCAATAATAGCTCCAGCGCATCCTGCTAGAGATGTACAGAACATACCAAACCCGATTGGGCACACATTTTTTATGCTTGTCCTAAATTAAAGGGCTATTGGAACAGCATAGAGGATTTTCTCAAAGCATTATTCACTGATTCCTTCTTATTGTCTAAATCATTAGTTCTTTTCAATGTGAATGAAGGTTACTTTTTGAATAAGAATAATTCATATTTACTATGGTCAGTACTTGCTATCGCCAGAAAATGCATCACTAGAAGATGGAAAACTAGCTGCCCACCCACTGTTGAGGATTTTTGTCTTCAGTGAATGACCTGGCAAACAAAGAAACTAAGACCAAAGAACTTAAAATGTATCCAAAGACATTTGTTAATAATCATTGGACAAAGGTTTTAGCACTTATTGAGACTTTACAAATGGACCACAACTTTTTCTGAATTGATACTTTTACTAAAGAACTTGTGTATTTTAACTGTGATCTTCAGTTTTGCTTCAGGCCTATGTATATATTGTAAATAGTTTTTACCTTGTTTGTTAATAATTTGTCTTAGAATGAGAATGCTGTTTGTCATTTGTTGTCTTTTACTTTTCATGGAAAACTTAATAAAATATTTTGAAAAAAGATACTGATGCTACACACGCAAACATACACACTTGGCACAACTGAGATTAGAAACACCACCTACCTAGGTCTTGCTATTCAAGTGCTCTGCATTTATTGCACACACCATGAAGAAAGTAGGGTGAAGTGTGCTCCACAGTCCCTCTAAGGTGATTAACATCCACTGGCCTTGCACAGTATGGCAATGGGAGATGTCCTGGGTGAGAATCAGCTACAGAAATACACACAATGACCAACACAGATATAGCTATACACACATTTGCCATACCTGCAGTTATCAGCCCTGCCTATCTCATCATTCAGTCCAAACTATTGCAGAGTTTTGGCACACAGCACATGCATTATTGGGCTGAAGAGTGTCATCAAAACTGAGGTGGAATCCTTCAAAGCCCCCGGGCCTGTGGAAAATACAGCCCAGACCGCAGTATGCTTTATAAACGCATACTATGAACACCTTCAGGAATGCATGGATCATGCGATCCCAAATAAAACCAAGACCCAATCCTCCAAAGGCAGACGTCCTGTCTGGTGGACCCCAGCCATAAACAAACTATACAATAGAAGGAGGAAGCTACTAAATGATAGAGCAAAATCCCAAAAAGGGAAGGCATCACTGATCAGTATTAGCAAAAAACTACGGGCACACATAAAATTGTCTAAGGCCAGCTTCGAGAGAAAAATTGCACAGGACACTAAGGATAATCACAAGGCTTTCTTTAGTTATGTTAGGAACCTGGGTGGTAATTCCCAGATATGCTCAGAATTAGTCCAAAATGACAAAAATACACCGAACCCACAGACATTGCCAACATCCTAGCTGACAGGTTCAGCGCAAACTTCTCCCTCCCACCAAAAGGGCAAATATCTATCCCAGCAGAGTGATGCCCCCTGACATCTCAGATGCTCAGGTAAGAGCCTCTCCAAAGCAAAAACACAGCATCAATGGGACCAGATGGTGTCCGGCTGCCCTACATGAACTCCAAGAAGAGCTAAACCCAAACATAAAACTACTGTTCAATCTCAGCCTTACTACAGGATATGTGCCCAAAGAGTGGAGTACAGCAACAGTGGTCCCTCTCCATAAAGGTGGTGCCTCAACGGATCCTGGAAACTATCGCCCCATAAGCCTGACTAGCTTGGTCTGCAAAGCTATGGAAAGGATCATCATGGACCTCATAAATAAAGATATTGGGGACCTACAGACACTGGATCCTACCCAGTTCGGCTTTGTTAAGGGCAGATCCTGCCTCTTAAACCTGGTTGATTTCTTTGAAACAGTCACCAAGGCCATTGACGAGGGAAGGTGGTCCACACAGCCTACCTGGACTTCGCAAAAGCCTTCGATACAATACCCCACTCGGGCATTATAGATAAGCTCACCAGCTTAAATATAAACCCCTATGTCACTAGATGGATTGCAAACTGGCTCAAGGACAGAACCCACATGGTTACAATTGCTGGAGCCATGTCAGACTCCAAACCAGTTACAAGTGGTGTCCCACAAGGCTCAGTCCTGGGACCTCTCTTGTTCGGTATATATTTCTCGGAGGTACAGGCCAACACGGAAGGACTGTGGCTGACCAAGTTCGCAGATGACTGCAAACTGGGTGCCATAATTGACTCTCCAGCCGACACAAGCATCCTCCAAAAGGGCCTCATAGAAACAGACAACTGGTGCCAGAGCCATGGCCTCAAGCTAAATGCCAAAAGTGTACAGTCATCCCTTTGGCAAAAACAAAGTGCCCACAAATTACCACATAGGTGATAATCCATTAAGTACAGAAGAAGTAATTAGGGACCTGGGGACCCAAGTGGATAGCAATCTCTCATTTGACAACCACGTGGCCAAAGTGGTTAGAAAAACATTTTATATAGCCCACCTAATCATGAAGGGATTCACATCTAGATCAGGGGAGGTCATCGTGCCTCTTTACTCATCCCTCATCAAGCCCATAATTGAGTACAATGCCCCTTTTGGGATGTACCTTACCAGACACCTGCAGCAACTGGAAAGACCCCAAAAGTACCTCACCAAGAGGATCAAAGGGCTCAAACAGATGCCATATGCTGCCCGGTTAAAGAAACTCCAGCTCTACTCAGTGGCATACCGCCTGTTCAGAGGCGATCTGTGCCTGACGATAAAGCTATGTCCAACCCGGAATTAATGGACATGCTGCACCTCAGAAAATCCAAATCCCATTGAGCTACGAGAGACTTGAACCTCAGCACTGAAATAAATAGGACATGCTGGCGGGACAGATTCATAACCCAGAGGCTCCCTTCACTCTGGAATAAAATCCCAGTCCAGGTTAGGCAGAGTCCCTCATTGACTCTCTTCAAGAGGAATCTTGATGAGTGGATGGGAGATTGTAGGTTTACCCCGGGTATCACTTCTGTGTCACTGTTAGACAGAGGCACAGTATACTAACCTCGAAAAAGGGCATAGCAAAATAAATTTAAAATGGCTGGCGAAAGCCAAACACATTCTGGCTAGGCTTATAAATGCCCTAGGGCAGATAGCCTAGTATGAACCTATGAACCTATGAACCTATCAGTTACCTGTATGGTCCATGGTGATAGCAGTCCTCATACGGTGGACCTTGGGACATGTACTGGGGGTACCATGGTGTAAACATATTACACCCAGCACCCCACCCACATTGCATATAGTACTCACTCATACCCATGATAATGCTATGACAAACCAGCAATCACACATTTACCAGGAATGAAATGCAAACCTTTTCCCGCCTATGAAATTATTGCTATTACATATATGCATTTACCGCACGTGCCACAGAGCTAGTAGGGTGAAGACTGTCCCATGGCTCTCCTAAGGTGAGCAACATTACCATCCCTTGTAATGTTTGGCACTGTGCAGTGTATTTGGAGAATGGGGCCTCAGAATGCTGTCTCCTACAAATATGCAAACTCACACATACTTGCAAACACATACACACATACTCATATATGTCAGGACTCAGAGGGTAAACCACAGTTGTCTTCTCATTGGTAGAACAGTGTTATGCTGGTACTGCAAGCTCAAGGTAGACCATAGGGTGAAGAGTGTCACAAGGTACCTTTACAGTGCAGTACAACAGCAGCCCTTTCTAAGTATAGCAGTGGGGGGGGTAGTGGGTGAGAAGGTACTCAAAGTATTTTCAACTGCAAGTTTACAAACTCACTAACATTGTTATGCTCAGTAATGCACACAGACACATTTGTCAGTACTGAGGTCCATTGGTGCAGGTGTCCCTGCATGTGTATCAGGCTAATGTCCATGGAGATATGAGAAGAGTAGGGTATGTGAGTACACTGGTATCATGGCACCTGACATTTGTCAGCATGCCATCTACCGACTACTGCCACTTGAGAGATCCCCAGGGTGACAGTTATATTCACCATCCACTCATCTGGATTTCTCTTGAGGAGGGCCAGTGAGGTGCTTTGATTGACATGTATGCAACATATATTGCATAACATGACCATTGTCTACGTTATGGACCTGTCCCCAAGCATGTTCTATTGAATGTGGTAATGCGGTTGAGGTATCCATGGCATGTGGTGCATACAGATTGTGGTTTCCTAACTCTGGTATTTGTAACACAGCTGGGCAGACATGGTGTTGTCAGTCAAGCAGGGATTGCCTGTAAGTAGCCAAGATGTGACTGGGAACACCTAGAGGTTTTGGGCTCTTTCCATATCAGACAGTTGTTTCATGCCTATGGTCATACATGTCAGGTACACTTGCAGCCTACCCAGTTGTTGAAGGTGTCTACTGAGTTACATGACAAATGGGCCACCAGACCTGCTGATTGGCCTAATGAGCGGGGAGTAGAGGGAGACATTTGCCTCTTCATTCCTGGATGACACACCCTTAGTTATGCAATGTGTCACATGGAAGGACTTTCTGTCCACAGTGGCAGTGTGGTGGTCAGAAGAGAGGTTGCTGTCAAGCTGTGTTCACAGACCTCCTATAAGGACATCTGTCTCCACTGGACTGCCATCAATGTGGTAATTTGTGGACAACACATTGATTCACCAGGGGACTGGGACACATTTCTTGACACTGAGACTAAGGCCAGTGTTCTGACAACAGGTGGAGGTGTCAGTGGCAATTTTATGCAGTATGTTAACATAATGTGGGGATGTAAACAGACCCCCCCCCAATTAGCAATTGTCTGCAAACATTGTTAACCACAGTTCATTCCTGTTGGGCTGGATATCAGAGCCACCCACAACACACAAGACTGAACACAGGACAAGAACCTGTGGCACTCCACACATGACTGTTTGGCAGTCTGACACCACTCATGACTGTTTTGCTGTCTGACATGTAGTCCACTGCTATCACATTTTTAGGTCCATCTGTGAGCTTATTTACAGACCACTTAGTGACATAGGATTAATGAATAGATGAGTGTGTTTGCCTTTGATTTCTGTGTATGGAATTGTATCACAGGACTACAAGGGCCACATATTTTGTTTTGGACTCCATATTATTCTATAGTAATATCACATGGCAAACAGATTATAGGACTGACGAGTGTTCACAGCTACCACAAAAGTGGGCCCTGTACAGTAGACATTTGGTAGTTTGCTGGGTGGTCCACACAAAAGTGTAGCAAAATCCACCCCCCAATGGATATGGATTGCAGTGTTAATGACACAACCACAGACAGACACACACACTTGCCAGGACCAAGCTTCAAACCCCTACCTCACTAGTTTACTGCACTATAGTATTACGTATTTATCAGACGTACCACAACGCTTACATAGTTGAGTGCTTTCCAAAGGTATCTTTAACAGTGAGTGACATCAGCAGCAGTGATAAAAGAGGGGAAAGGGAAGTGCAGTAAGTGCTAATGGGCTCAAAATCATGTCTGTATAACTACAGACACTCTCACACAAACACGCACACTTTTACATTTGCCAGGACTGAGATTAGAACTCCTACCTAACTAGTTTACTGCACTATAGTATTACACATTTATCAGATGCACCCGACAATTATATATTTGAGAGCTGTCCAAAGGTATCTTTAAAGGTGAGTGACATCAGCAGCAGTGATAAAGGAGGGGAAAGGGAAGTGTAGGAAGTTCCAATGGGCTCAAAATCATGTTTCAGTAACTACAGACAGTCTCACATAAACTTTTATATTTGTCAGGACTGAGATTATAACTTCTACTAACTAGTTTACTGCACTACAGTATAACACATTTATCACACGTGCCCCAAAGCTTAGATAGTTGAGAGCTGTCCAAAGGTATCCTTAACAGTGAGTGACATCAGCAGCAGTGATAACAGAGGACAATGTAAAAAGGAATGAGTGGGAATGGCCTCAAAATCATTCACCTGTGAACACACACACAAACAGACACACCTTTCCATATGGCAGGACTGTGATTAGGATTGCTACATAAACAGTTATTGGTACTCTACTGTTACACAGTTATCAGAAGCACAACAGAGCCTATAGGGCTGAGGGCTAACAAAAGGAATTTGTACAGTGACTGACTGCAGCACATGTTCTGATAGTAGGTAATGGGATGTGTACTGGGTGGGGATGAAGTAAAACAGCAATTCCTTCACACACACAGTTGCCAGGACCGAGATTTGAAACCCTACCTATCTACTTATTTGCTTTAGTAAGTTATGGATTTACCACATGCACTATTGAGCTTACAGATTTGAGGCTTGTCCAAAGGTACGTCTAAGGTGACATTAATCAGCAAATAGTGTAGAGTGGAACTATGGGATGTGTACTGGGTGGGAAAGGCTTCATAATGGTACTCTCTCTCACTGTCAGTGTCTCTCTCCCCCATGTGTATGTGTATGTATGTTTGAATTATTATAGTATGTTGGCCTTAGATATGTGTGCACATCACACAAAAAAGATGGGGACTTACCACATATCTGCCACGTATAGCTGGCTGTGGGTTTTCCTGTCCAGTGTGTGTGTGTGTGTGTGTGTGTGTGTGTGTGTGTGTGTGTGAAGACCAATCGGTTTACATTTTGGTGTATTTGCACAGACATCTGCAGATAACAGATATCTATGGTCCACTGTGGTGTCAGACATGGGCTTTATTTCTTTATGTGTAGGAGCATGCCCAGTATGACCTTCTATGTTGAGTGTGGGGATCCATTCTCTAAGTGAAAGGGCATACCCAGTATGACCTTCTGTATTGCTTGTGGGAATCCATTCCAGGGAGAGTTGCACTCCAATCCATGTTTTCTTGTGCTTCAGCTACACCTAGCAAGCTATTTTTTCAGGATATCTGTAGATAGGTTGCCAATATGGAGACACAACTGGTCCAAACATGGGGGGATACTGTGTGTAACTACGTATCCTATTACTGCCTGTGTTGCTTGTGTAACATGTTCAGTTTTAGCATAGACTTTTGGATATATGTACTGTTTTACAGTGTAATGTATTGTGTCATCAACTACTGACAGATATTGTTTGCTCACAGTTGTTTACCAGGGAAACACAAGAGCAATGCAGCAGAGACCAATATTGTGAGGCGAAGACTAGACATTGTGGCACAATCCTACCATTGTGGAGGGGTGGCTACAGGCAATTGAGTGATGGGTCTGTGTAAATGGTCCAGCACTTTGGTGCTAAGCTGGCTGGGGATTCCCTTCTTGTACATTTTTCAACTTAACTGACTGGCCATATCCTGCTGTGGGAAAATCTCTCAGCTGTACAGATTTGGTAAGGTTATCCAAATGCAGGACTCATATATCTGGTGGATTTCCCTTCACATTGTGGTTTACAAGCAGGTTTGTGGTTATGCATTCATGGGTTTACAGTCAGAGGGAAGTATGAGCAGACATTTGAGTTTCAGACTGCACACACTCCATGATATCCATGCATTTATGCCCCCCCCCATAATTCTATCCTTTTCCCAACAGTATGGTAGCAATATCTCAGATGTATTTCTATAGTTTGACCCTTATCACAGCAGTATTTATGTCTTGGTCCACAATTCTTGCACTAAGACATGGAGAGGCATGCTACTGGCATTTGTCAGCATGGCCTTGCATTTGTTTTCTGCTTAATGTGTTATGTTTTTTGTTAGGACCCTATGACATTCTGTATCATGGCACTATGGGTGAAGCATATGATGGCTCTATGTGTCATGGGCATTTGCCAGAGGCCCGTAGGCCACATGAGAATGATGCAGGCCACTGCATTTTGTCACTCATACGTTACCAGGCTGGAAGCCATTGGACTTCCCTGGGGTGACATGGGCAAGTGGGTGAAGTGTTCTTGGCAATCCTTTTAGTTCATAGTGATGTGTAAAGGGTGCTGCCTATGGCTAGGGACACACCTGCATGGGACACCATGTCAGCATGCTGCATTCTGTGTGTATTCCATGAAGGACATGCTGATTCTGACATCATTCCCAACAGCAAAGATATGACTGATGAAATACCTGTGGCTGTTGTGGGGGGGGGGGGTGGACTGAGTGCATGTGTGATATGGAAGCTTATGGCAGCTGACTCACAGATATGACTTGGATCTTCTCCTTCTCCTGCCTTATATGTGGACATCAGCAGTGTGTCATTACTTTGTAACTGTGGTTTATGTCAGCTGCCTGTGATTGGGCAGACAACCAGTATTCCATATTAGATAAACAACTAATGTGATGCATACCTCTATATTTAATTCCAAAGGTGTGAGCAGTCCATAGTTACTTTCCAGGTACTGCATAGAGTTCTTCCACCTGTGTACTGTTTCTATGTATGGACCCCTGTTCATAGCCTGTCCAGCTTTCTGACAGTAACACATATTGACATCTGGACACTGAGTGTGTACAACTAGTAACATATGTGTAGCTGAGAAGCAGATTTGTTGGCACTGCAGTTGGAACATGGCCCTGTCAAACAGTACTGTACCTAGGCCACTGAGACACAACATGCAGGCCTACATGCTGTCTGCTTCTAGACAATATTAAACACTCACAAAAGATTGGCACACTGACCCCTGCATATAGTGGACATACACCAATTATCATGTTGATTGGGACAGCTCAGGCAATCTGTGCTCCACTGATATTACTGTACAAACTTACATGTTACTACCATTTATATATGGGGTTGGGGGGCACACCTGACAACTTTACACATTTGCGCTGACTGCAGTACTATTTCAGTTATAACTCTGTTTGCTTCCATTCAGTATTGTATTGTGCCCTATCTTGCTGATTGGAGGCATATCAGTGGAGTACTCAAGTTAGATTGTAATGGCATACATTTCAGTTTTAGACAGCTTACTCTTCAGAACTATACTGCAACTGCCAGACCTGTTGTGGTATGTCTGTGTAGGTCTGTAAGGGGGCTGTTCACCACTGCCAGCATTTGAGGAGCTTTGCCCAGCCTTTATTTCTGGTCATCTACACCTGTCCTGCTGGGTGAGGCTGGGGGGTGGGAATGGAAACGCTCATTGACATCCATGTGTGTGATCTGTGGACACCCACAGTTAGTCAAGCCACCACATACACTGCAGTGGGGGTTGTCACCCTGAGTACTACTGCCTAGTATGGGGACACCAGTAATGGTTATGGATTTCATGCTGTCCCATATAGCTGTCAGCTATCTTCTGCTATCCCATTTGGCTGACCGATTCCCTTGCATGCTTGCATCCATAGCATAGATATAACTATTAGAATATAGTACTCCATTCAGTAATTTATAATAACGGGGACATACCTTGTCCTGGGGGTGGTATTGAGGATGGTGCTGGAGGGCTGACTATATAGGACACACACAGTACACTCCCTATACATGGTAAAGTACAGGTAGTGTCATGTTTGGCATCTCTTCTACTGCATGTGCGAGTCGGAGAGAGGTATCAGTCCCTGGGTCCCTACAGTGTCAGTGTATGTGCTATGGTTGCCTCTTTGCCAAGGCATAGGTATACTGGGCACATGTCTGTCTCTAGGGGTAGGCTCAGGAAGTTCCTCCTTCAAGTCCCTCTGTGCCTGTGATGACCTTAGCAATGGTGGTGGGCTGTGTGTCCCCTCCCCATGTTGTTCCTGCTGAGGCTGTTTCTGCAGGCTACACTGTGTAGCATGGCACATACTGTGAACATTTGTCCACATGTAGCTGGAGAGTACTGTAAGGCTCCACTGGATATGTCAAGGCAGCGGAACTGTGACTTGTGCATCACAAACACATACTCTATAATGATCCTAGTTTGTGCATGTGCCTCATTATGGCATTCTTGTTCGGGGGTGCGTGCATTTCTGATGGGTGTCATCAGCCACAGCTCTAGTGCATAGCCAGCATCCCCCACTAGATGGCCAATTGGGATGTCCCCCCTGGCAAACCCCTGCTACAGCTGTGAGGAATTCCACATGTGGGAGTCATGATAGCTTCCAGGGCTTTCAGCACATACTTGCATGATAATGCCCTGGGCATCGCACACAACCTGGCAGTTGATGGAAGGCAAGCACTTGCTGTTAATGTAGACCCTAACCTGCTCACTGGGTGGTGCTTTGATGTGGATCTGCATGTGGTCTATGGCAACCAGTACCTGCGGGTATTCAGCTACATGGTGAAGGAGACACATATTGCTGGTGAATTTCTCACAGGTGTTAGGGAAGTGGATGTGTTCATGAACATGTGGTAGCATGGCATCCAGGAACTGATGGAGTCTTCTGGATGCAGATGCCTGTGACACCCCCATGATATATCCAGTAGGTGTTTGAACAGTACCTGTAGCTAGTATTCTTAAGGCTACACATACTTTAGTATCCACGGGGATGGGTTCCCCTCTGTTTGTTCTGGATGTGAGGTGATGCTGGCACAGCTCCACAATTTGCTGACATATGTCCCTGTCCACCATGTAATGCTCTACAATCTCTAGGTCATGTAGCCCCTGATAGGTCACCCTGAGTCTGAACACTCTCTTCCTCCTCCTGGGTCTGCAGCGGTTGGCAGCATTATCCTCCTCACCACCGTCAGCCTCCAGTACATGGTGAGGTAGCCAAGCAATGGCAGCCCCTAGCATTTTGTCAGTTTAAATTCCCAGGTTTACTCCAACGGTGCAGAGTTTGTGGGGAAACTCAGACTGAGGGGTGTTTCCATACTTTCTAGTGGTGTGATGCCACTGCTGCCTGTCAGATTCACTGATTCATTCCAGATGCCAGCTTACTTGCTCATGACTTGGATTTAGCCACTTTGAGTGTTAGACGCATTACTGCTGATTTGTGGATGGTTGCCTTTATTCTGCTGTTGCCCTTTTTGTAATTAATTTTTTCTTGGATCTCATCATATTTACAGCTCTGCATCTACCTGCCAGCTGTATTATATTTGCAGAGCCCATTCTGAGTTGCAAGACTCCCACAGTACTGATTTCTGCATCAGTTCACCTTTATTTTGTGCTGTTGCCCTTTAATTCTATTTTACATGTCCTCCCATCTTCAGCTCTGCAGCCACCTGTCAGCTGCATTATTCAAATGCTTTCATTGACCAATTGTGGGTTGCAGACTCCCATATTGTTTATTTGTACAGCATTTCCCTTGTTCTGATACTTTCTTTGCCTTTTCCTTCTACCCTTCCTCTTCCAGCCTGTTAGCAGTGTAAACAGCAAGATTTCTTCCTCCCCTGCATATGCACACTCTCCTCAGTTCATGGAGTATGACTACACAGCCTCAGACACACCCACTCTCCTAGCTGTGCTTAGCTAAGCAGACACCAAGCAACAGGGCTCCAATGTGCTTCCAGCAAGCATGATGCACCCCCTTTTCTTATTCCTTGCTCTTCCTGTCTACACAATGGTGTTAGAGCACCTACATGGATAGGTGCAGTCTGACACTTAGAAATTTTCCCCTCCAACCTGTGATTCAGTATAACTCCCCTTATTTGCATAGGGCTGACTGCTAATTCCTAGTAACTACAGTCACACTGAGCCTTCCCCCTTAGCAACCACTATTCCCTAGTATTGCTTATGTACGCATGCCATTGACTATAATGGCAAAATCATGAATTGTGTGATAAAGACTTATTTCATCTTTTTTTGGTATTTTCGGCCTGATCCCTTTGGCGCGCCACTGCTCTACGCTTAAACGACCAGAATCAGTCAAAAAAAAAAAAACAAAAGTTATAATTTTATAATAGTTCTTCTATTTTTCATGCCAATGGCCATATATTTGGCATGTCTAACCCTTATAATACATGCTTTTGTACGAGCTGTCATGCCTCCATTTTGTAGTTTGCAGAAATATATTCACCTAGTAGCTGAATACATTTCTGCAGTCTAAACTATTCCTGCATGGATGCCTGCCTGTTTCCTGGATCACTAATTCACCTCATTTGCATGGTTTTCACAAGCAGATGAGGTAACTAGCATACAGGCGCTGTGTCCGTGCAGGAATAGCTCCATCCTGGATCACTCGGCAGCCATATTGAATGCAGCAGATCTTGTACTATTCCTGCACACTGTGCAGAGCTTGCTGAATCCTGGGGAATTTCTTTCTATACTTATAAGACTAGTACATGTTTTAGTTGAAAGCACAGTTTGTGGATGCTATGGCCACTTTGTTACTGTACAGTGTAATTTGGAATTGATGGAAGGTAACTACAGGATTAAAATAACATCCTGGCTTGGATCCTGATAAGACTGATATTGTATTCACTTTGATCATAAAGTAGTGAAAAAATTAATACCTCAGATGTTATGAAAATGCACTGAATTTAGGAAATGCATTTTAGAAATACAATGTCAGTCATGTCAGGATTCAAGTCAATATGTTATTGTATCGTGGGAAAGTATTTTTCTCTACTAATCGCACTGCATTCAATTTTAATTAAGTATACCAGTTGTGAGATCACAGTAGTGCAATTAGTGGACAGTTTAAAATTTTTAAATTTTGGCCTGGCAGCTTCTTCCTAAATGGAGTCAGTTTAATGGGTATCATTAATAAGCAATAATATTACTATTATTATTATATTATTATTATTTTCTGTTCCATGCATTTTTATGATCTCTCACCATTTCTGACTATTACCACCTAGAGAAGACTATTAGAATCTTTCACCATGTTTGGGAAGAAATGCCTATTAAGATTTATAGGTTCATAGGTAGGTACTAGGCTATCTGCCCAAAGGCATTTATAAGCCTAGCTGGAATATGTTGGCTTTTGCCACCCCCTTAGATTAGATCCCTGTGCCTCTGTCCAGCAGAGCCATTGAAGTGATCCCTGGGGTAAACTTCTGTTTCTCATCCACTCGTCAAGGTTACTCTTGAAGAGGGTTAGCGAGGAGCTCTGCCTAATGTAGATTGGAATCTTGTTCCAGAGCATGGAAAGTCTCTGGGACAGGAATCTATCCCTCCAGCACGTCCTATTTATTGTTGTAGTGAGGTTTAGATCCCTGGAGCATGTGGCTCGAGGGGATATGGTTTTCTTTAGGTGGAGCATGTCCATCAATTCTGGGTTGGACATGGCCTTGTATGTCAGGCAGAGATCACCTCTGAGTAGGTGATCTCTGCCTGACATCTGATCTAGCTACTTTTTTGTTTTCAAAACCATCTTATTCTACTGCATCTACTTTTTCCAGTTTGTTCTACAGCATGCGGTGTTCTACCGGGCACTAGGTTATTCCACCAAAGTACTAAAATGCTTTTGTTTGGTCTCTGGTTTGTCTTCGTCCTATATGAATTCACACAACAGTTTCTCTTTTGTCCATTTTTACATCTAATGTTGACTTTTGACCATCCTTGCTTAATTTTGGAGAGCATGCATCTTATCTAGGCCATTGCAAAAGCACACATGTGGGCTGCAAAACTACATACAGTAAATATCAAAACATCTCACTAGCATACCATTTACCTTTAGGTTATCTGAGCTGTCTATGGCAGGGTAATTTTCACTGATGTTGCCTATACAGCTTTGCTTCTAACTGTACTTTCTTTTTCTTTCCTTTTTCCTAAGATGCATCTGTTTTTTTTTTTCATTTGTTCTTATGGAATTCAAGCCATTAACAAAAATAAGAAAAGTTTCCAAGATAACCGACACCAGACTAATAAACCAAAAGAAAACTTGATATAAGGTAGTAAGAACACTCCATGCTCCAAAATAAAAGAGAAATATATTAATTGTTTAGTGCTTTCGTCTAAAGAGACTTCTTCAGAATGACAAATCTCCAAAAATACATAAATTTATACTGCCAATATTTAAAATAAGCTCATTCTGGTTCATGCATTATATTACATCATTTCCTTTCCCATGCACAATCCATGAATTATTCATAAACCTAATACATAAAGTTCATATGTGTCAAATAATAACAAACTTTTTAAAAAACATATAAAATAGTAAAATACATGTGTACATATTTATATAACTGTTATACATGTATAGATGTTCAGCATTCTAAATGCAGCTGTAATATTCTTATAATATTGCCACCCTTATTTTTAATACTGGGACCAAGGATAATTGTCCATTCAAACCAGGCAACCGCAGCTGCCAAATTAATTCTTGGTATTCTAACCGAGTCTCCAGAAACATGATGTAATGTTGAGCATAATTGCGATAAACTGATGGATATTGCATATTTGGATGGATGCAAATAAGATATATTGGAAGACTATTTGGAATCCCTGTGGCCTGACACAAATTTCAGCAACTCCTGAAAAGCATAAGAGTTGAGCACAACTGACAATTAAAAGATTAACAAGAGTATAATGACAGGATTTGGTTTTAAAATAAACAAATCAATTAAAAAACAAATAACTATTTACAGTGGATATAAAATGTGTACACACCCCTGTTAAAACTGGCCACCTCTAGGTTTTCTTTCTACCTGTGCAATAACCCAAAACAAAATGTTTATATAAGGCATTGGTTTCATCATGTCTTGCTATATCATAGTAGTGTTCACATACTCTTGCCCTTAAATATCTCTTAAGTTTTTCCAATGCAATAACTTGAAAACTTCTGACAAAATGTAAGATACACAATGCCTTAAGATGAACAATTGAAATACTTTGTCCCTTTCAATGAGGTCTCTATAGTGGGCAATTTTAATTCTGCACAGTGTGCCATGTATTTACTCTGGCCACACATACCATATTTAAAAGTGCCCCTTTTCTTAATATTAGTTGTTCCCATTGTTTTCCACTTTGGATTGTTCTCAATAATTTCCTTGATGTTCTGTCCTCTTTTGTAACTGAATAGAGGGAGTCTCAAAAAAATTTCCAGACTATTGAGCATCTTTGAAAAGATTTCACTATACTTATGTATTATATTTTAGATTTCCTTAGTATTTCTATTGTGTGAGCTTCATTTTATTAGAATGTATGTATATAAGAGGGTACTTTTTGCTTATTTCATTACAAATACTATAGATAGTTTACCTTTATAGGCTGAAAGACAATTCTTAATTAAGAGCACATGCTTAACTATTAAAATTTACTGCTAGGTACATTATGAAAAAGTGATCTATCAGTTCCTTGCTTTGCTTCTAGAGCAAGTCCTGCATTTCCAAGTATTAAGTTAATAAGAAATGAACAGACATACCTGTATGTAGATAGGCTGAAAAGGTCAGACTACAATTTTGCATATCAAATGGGAAATTAAAGATGTCGAGGCTGCACGAGCTCACCACTCGCATAGGTTTCTCATACTTTATTCTTCCTCTGTAATTCACATACAGATATGGAGTGGTAGGTGATGTATCCTCATCCATGCTAAAAAAAAGAATCCACAAACAGAAGCACAAAAATCATATGCATGGGCACATAGGAAATGTAAATTTGTTTCCCATTTCTAAACTCAAGTGATTAAAATGTCACCTTCTGAATGGAATACAAAAAAGGCGAATCTGAAATCTCAGCCTAACAAAAAAGGCATACATAAAGAAATGATATTATTTGTTTAGAATTTGCTTCCTGTAGCTCACACATTTGGAGATTTGCACAATGCTCCTATACTTAGTCCATCTCTGCAGGCATAGAAGAATGTAGTCCTGATTATAACCTGAGTTTGATTAGCAGTTCGGCTACTAGAAGGTTCAGGAAGGGAAGGTGGGTGTGAGTGGCCACTGCAAGCTTGTCCATTCTGGGAAGAGGAAGACACTTCTAGCTCACCACCTGTGTGTCACCTTGTGGGAACATTAGAAGTTGCTCCCATGGAGAATGGGCCTCCTAAGCACATGCTGCCCCAGTGCAGGTGGACTAGCTGGGGAAGCCTGTATGGGAAGGCATGCTTTCCACATCAGGAAAAATGCAGTGGAACGAAAGGAAGTCATCACTGGGCATTGAAACTCTTAGGGAAGGGTGGCCACTCTGTAAGCCCTGGAATCAAAACTGTTTCATTCCCTACCCCCAGACTCTCACAATAGGATGAATGAATATGGGCTGATCAGGCTTCCAATGCAGGACACAATGGGTTATCAGACTGTCACCTGGCTCTCATCTTTGATGGGATGAATAGACTAAGTGGATAAAGGTAGTGGAGCCATCTGACAGGACTGCTGGAGAAAGGGATGTTAGTGGGGGGACACACTTCTTAGTCATGCAACCTTCTATATTGCACACCTGGGGAATAGGGCATGTCCCTTTCCAGAGACTGTGCAGTCTTACACTTTCATATTTAACCAGTATGCTTCTGACATGATTTTTTTTCTGTTATCTGACTAAAGCTCAGTGTTTTGACAGTCATTTTTAAGGAGAGTGTACTCTAGATTTTAGTTTGGAAATGTAACTTCATGTGCAACATTTATTCTTCCTTGATTCTACATTCTAGAATACATATGACAGGTCTGTTTGGTGATAGTGTCTTGAAGAAAAGTTTTACTTCCAAGCTTTAAAGGGACACAACGCTAAAAAAAATTACCTGAAAATAGAAAAATGAATACCAAATCAAAAGGCAAAACATGCCATTTTATCAGCCAAGCATGCATTTTAAACCCTGAAATACTCATTGCAGTCTTCCAGAGTATAAAATAAACTCATGTAAGAGAGCAACAGTCATTACTGTTCTCCTTAGTAACAAATCAAAATTCAGTATCCTTTAATTAGAACAAAATTAGCTTAGTAACAAATCAAAATACAGTATACTTTAATTAGAGCAAAATTAGCTTAGTAACAAATCAAAATACAGTATCCTTTAATTAGAGCAAAATTAGCTTAGTAACAAATCAAAATACAGTATCCTTTAATTAGAACAAAATTAGCTTAGTAACAAATCAAAATACAGTATCCTTTAATTAGAACAAAATTAGCTTAGTAACAAATCAAAATACAGTATCCTTTAATTAGAGCAAAATTAGCTTAGTAACAAATCAAAATACAGTATCCTTTAATTAGAACAAAATTAGCTTAGTAACAAATCAAAATTCAATATCCTTTAATTAGAACAAAATTAGCTTAGTAACAAATCAAAATACAGTATCCTTTAATTAGAACAAAATTAGCGTAGTAACAAATCAAAATTCAGTATCCTTTAATTAGAACAAAATTAGCTTAGTGCAGAAAACTGTACGGAAACTCATACCGGATCCGTCGAGGCCCGGGTTAACAATGACCGCCACCAGTACTGTTGGCCAACAGGGTGCTGGCGGAAATTGGGCTACTGTTGGCCGAAGGAGGAGAAGAGGCGGAAGGCATGCCTGAAGGCAGGTAAGGGCTAGGACTGTGATAGTGAGGGTCGGAACTTTGAATGTTGGCAGTATGACTGCTATAGGGAGGGAGCTAGCTGATATGATGAACCGAAGGACGGTTGGTATATTGTGTGTGCAAGAGACCAGATGGAAGGGGAGCAAGGCTAGGTGTATCAGAGGTGGTTTCAAATTGTTTTATCATGGTGTGGATGGGAGGAGAAATGGCGTAGGCATTATCCTGAAAGAAGAGTATGCTAAGAGTGTTTCGGAGGTGGAAAAAGTGTCGGATAGAGTGATGTTTATGAAGCTGGAAATTTATGGTGTAATGATGAATGTTGTTAGTGCATATGCTCCACAAGTTGGGTGTGCGATGGATGAGAAAGAAACATTTTGGAGTGAGTTGGATGAAGTGGTGATGACTGTACCCAAGGGTGAGAGACTGGTGATTGGAGCAGATTTCAATGGGCATGTTGGTGAAGGGAACAGAGGAGATGAGGAAATGATGGGTAGGTATGGTGTTAAGCAAAGGAATGCAGAAGGTCAGATGGTAGTGGATTTTGCGAAAAGGATCGACATGGCTGGGATGAATACATATTTTAACAAGAGGGAGGAGCATAGGGTGACATACAAGAGTGGAGGAAGATGCACACAGGTGGATTATATCTTATGTAGAAGGGCCAATCTGAAGGAGATTGGTGACTGTAAAGTGGTGGCAGGGGAAAGTGTAGTTAGGCAGCATAGGATGGTGGTTTGTAGGATAACATTGGTGATCAAGAAGAGGAGGATGAGTGTGAGGGCAGCACCAAGGATCAAATGGTGGAAATTGAAAAAGGGTAATTGTGAGGTGATGTTAAGGGAAGAGTTAAGACAGGCACTGGGTGGCAGTGAAGAGTTACCGAATAGCTGGGTAACTACAGCAGAGCTAGTAAGAGAGATGGTTAGAAGGGTGCTTCGTATGGCATCTGGAAAGAGGAAGGAGGACAAGGAGACCTGGTGGTGGAATGAAGAAGTACAGGAGAGTATACAGAGAAAGAGGTTGGCAAAGAAGAAGTGGAATTGTCAGAGAGATGAAGAAAGTAGACAAGAGTATAAGGAGATGAGGTGCATGGCAAAGAGAGAGGTGTTGAAGGCTAAGGATAAGGCATATGACGAGTTGTATAAAAGGTTGGATACTAAGGAGGGAGAAAAGGACCTGTACCAATTGGTTAGACAGAGGGACTGAGCTAGTAAAGATGTGCAGCAGGTAAGGGTGATAAAGGATAATGAGGGAAACGCACTCACAAGCGAGGAGAGTATGTTGAGCAGATGGAAAGAGTACTTTGAGGGGTTGATGAATGAAGAGAATGACAGGGAGAGAAGGTTGGATGATGATATGCAGATAGTGAATCATGAAGTGCAGTGGATTAGCAAGGAGGAAGTAATGATAACTATGAAGAGGATGAAGAATGGAAAGGCTGTTGGTCCAGATGACATACCTGTGGAAGCATGGAGGTGTTTAGGTGAAATGGCAGTGGAGTTTTTAACTAGATTGTTTAATGAAATCTTGGAAAGAGAGGATGCCTGAGGAATGGAGAAAAAGTGTTTTGGTACCGATTTTTAAGAATAAGGGTGATGTGCAGAGCTGTAGTAACTACAGAGGGATTAAACTGATCAGTCACAGCATGAAGTTATGGGAAAGAGTAGTGGAAGCTAGGTTAAGAAGGGAGGTGATGATTAATGATCAGCAATATGGCTTCATGCCAGGAAAGAGCACTACAGATGCGATTTTTGCTCTGAGAGTGTCGATGGAGAAGTACAGAGAATGTCAGAAGGAGTTGCATTGTGTCTTTGTGGATTTAGAGAAAGCATACGACAGGGTGCCTAGAGAGGAGTTGTGGTATTGTATGAGGAAGTCGGGAGTGTCAGAGAAGTATGTAAGAGTGGTACAAGATATGTACGAGGGTAGTGTGACAGCGGTGAGGTCTGCGGTGGGAGTGATGGATGCGTTTCATGTGGAGGTGGGATTACATCAAAGATCAGCTCTGAGCCCTTTCTTATTTGCAATGGTGATGGACAGGTTGACAGACGAGATCAGACAGGAGTCCCCGTGGACTATGATGTTTGTGATCTGTAATGAGAGTAGGGAACAGATGGAGGAGACCCTGGAGAGGTGGAAATATGCTCTAGAGAGAAGAGGAATGAAGGTCAGCAGGACTAAGACAGAATTTATGTGTGTGAATGAGAGGAAGGATAGAGGAATGGTGAGGATGCAGGGAGTAGAGGTGGCGAAGGTGAATGAGTTTAAGTACTTGGGATCAACAGTTCAGAGTAATGGTGGGTGTGGAAGAGAGGTGAAGAAGAGAGTACAGGCAGGATGGAGTGGGTGGAGAAGAGTGTCAGGAGTAATTTGTGACAGACGAGTACCTGTAAGAGTGAAAGGGAAGGTCTACAAGAGGGTAGTGAGACCAGCTATGTTATACGGGTTGGAGAAAGTGACATTGACAAAAAGGCAGGAGTCAGAGCTTGACGTGGCAGAGTTGAAGATGTTAAGATTTGCACTTGGTGTGACGAGGATGGACAGGATTAGGAATAAGTATATTAGAGGGTCAGCCCAGGTTGGAAGGTTTGGAGACAAAGCCAGAGAGGCAAGATTAAGTTGGTTTGGACATGTGCTGATGAGGGATGCAGAGTATATTGGGAAAAAGATGCTAAGGATGAAGCTGCCAGGTAACAGGAAAAGAGGAAGGCCTAAGATAAGGTTTATGGATGTGGTGAGAGAGGATATGCAGGTGGTTGGTGTGACAGAGCAAGATGCAGAGGACAGGAGGAAATGGAAACAGTTGATCTGCTGTGGCGACCCCTAACGGGAGCAGCCGAAAGAAGAAGAAGAAGAACAACAACAAAATTATCTTAGTAACAAATCAAAATTCAGTATCCTTTAATTAGCACAAAATTAGCTTAGTAACAAATCAAATACAGTATCTTTTAATTAGAACAAGATTAGCTTAGTAACAAATCAAAATACAGTATCATTTAATTAGAACAAAATTAGCTTAGTAACAAATCAAAATACAATATCTTTTAATTAGAACAAAATTAGCTTAGTAACAAATCAAAATACAGTATCCTTTAATTAGAACAAAATTAGCTTAGTAACAAATCACAATACAGTATCCTTTAATTAGAACAAAATTAGCTTAGTAACAAATCAAAATACAGTATCCTTTAATTAGAACAAAATTAACTTTAAATACCCTGTTGTTCACATTCATGCCAACCGTCAAGAAACTATCAGTAATGAGCATGAAAGAGTCAGTGCATCAGTCATATAAAAACTGAATATTCTCAATTTAACATCTCAGAGAATGCAAGCTGCATAAATGAGCACGCTACCATAAATTCAGTTTTCACCTTGCACTTTTCCTTTATCAGCAACCATAATTACCTTAACCAAAGCACTACTGCTTTAAAAATAATACACAATTAAGGACTAAGTTTGTCTTAGCAGTACAGTGTTCATCTGTTTCATATTTGATATACTTCAAGTATGCAGCAAACTGGAAACAGAGTTTCATTATTGACTGCTGGTGTCTCTATTACTGTCGATGGTAGATAATGTTTGTGATTTCTCTAATTTGTATCAGCCTAAAAACTGTACCAGTCTAATAATCTGCAGATACAACAAAGATGAATGAAATAATCCAAAACGGCTCGTGGTGTCAGCCTGCGGGCTTTTTAAACTCATTGGTGGTAATCTTGCTCCCCTGAGACCAACAAGTGAAACTAAGGAAGGACAATCCGGCTACGCTGGTAGATCCTGTCAAATTCATGATCAGCATGCATTGGAATTCTTGTAAACTGGCCCTTTTTAAAAGATTTGATCTAAAAGATTAAAATAAAAAGCAGGACAATCCAATTGCTACCTTTTATTGAGTTTCCTTCTGAGCACTTTCAACCAGCAGACTTCATCATATACATTTTGCTTGTTTCCCACCTTTCTTGTAACTAACTTGCGGGAAAGCACTAGAAAGCCTTAAACTGATACAAGCACTCAATTCTCCTTGTTAATAAGGAGAAATTAATCATAGGTACTAAACAGCCTATAATTGCAAAGTACCTTGCCAAGGTAAGGGAAAACAGCTCTTGGAATTTACAGAAGAGATACCGAACCAAGCATGTCCAAGGGTCAGCTTCCGGTGATTTCTCCTGACCACCTGATGAATCTGGGCATACTGGGGCAATGCAGCAATTGTCTCATGTATGCAGACAATCCTCTCCTCCTACCACCCAATAGTACAACCTGCGAGAGATGCACTTACATAACCAAACTGGAAGCAAAGCTCTCTCCAGCCAAGATTGTGCTAGACAGTCAAGAGGAGAAGGTTAACACCTGCACTACACCTCAAGCAACACATAGCCCTTCAAAACTCACACCACCAACATCCACACATAGTAACAATAAACCCACTAATGCAGAGGCCCTTAACATTAACCTGTCCAAGCAACAAGGACCTCCGAAGCTGAAATGCAAACAAACACCAATCACAACCAAAGTGACACATAGCTCAAAACACCAGTGTGCCACCAAACAGCAACCCCTAAGGCAAGACAACGTACCCAACACTTTAGTCATAGGTGACTCTATAGTCAGGCACACTAATGTCCCACTCACCAGGCTGAACAAGGAGAAAATTACTGTCAGCTGCCTGTCGGGTGCCAGGATCCACCAAATAACACATGCACTGAAGTCACTCCACAACAAGTACAAATACGACTCTGTCATTGTCCATGTTGGAGTGAATGATTTGACACGTACCTCCCTGGACTACATGAAAAGAGACATGGAAGAGCTCTCGGATCATGTGGCCCAGGCAGGTATGACCCTAGCCCTGAGCAGCATCCTGCCTTCACCCAGAATGATTCCACAGTATAAGGACAAAATGATTGACTTCAACAATTGGCTAAGTTTCTGGTATCACTCAAAGGGGATCCAGTATCTGTTGGCCTGGGGCAACATGATTGACAGACCACGATGCTTTGCCAGAGATGGTCTGCACCTGTCGCCCCTGGGATTCAGGTTACTGGCTAAGGCTCTTGCCACCCCTATAGTGCCTTTTTTAGGCAAAGCTCAAAGGACAAAACCACCACCGTAACAGATATAAGCATGCAAAATATGAAGGTAAGGCTACTCAATGCTAGAAGTCTAAACCTCAAAATGCACTCTCTCGAGGCACTTCTAAAAAGGGAGAATATCGATATCTGTGCAGTAACTGAGACCTGGTTCAAGGCTCCAGAGAGCACCCCTGCAATACCAGGCTACAACTCTTACCACACTTTTCAGCCACCAAACCAGGACCGAAACACTAAAGGCAGAGGAGTGTCCATATTCACCAAGGATATTCACAAATCCAGGCTAGTTGCCCAACACAATGCATCTGAAATCCTACAGGTGCAACTAACACTACGTAAGACTGCAATCCAAATTGTAGCTTGCTACAGATTCCCCATCATGCCCCAAGATTCTCACTACACATTTCTAAACATACTTGAAAATATTAAGATACAACCAAACACCCTAATACTGGGTGATTTCAACTACCCTGCCATTAACTGGGAAAACTACTCTGATACCAACACCTTTGCCCAACAGTTCTTGGAATTCATAAATTCCAATGCCCTGGACCAATTAATCCATAGTCCCACCAGGGGCTCAAATATCCTAGACCTGGTCATCACCAACATGGGAGATTGATGCTCCACACCAGTAGTCACCCCCTCGTTGGTCAAGTCTGACCATAAGCTAATCACCCTTGATGTCCACATCCCACACCCACCCCACCCCCAGTAGGGAAACCTCCATAAAAAACTTCTCCAAAGCCAACTTCATGCTACTCAAGTCAGAAGTGACAAACTTCATGACACCCATGCAGACGGGAACTGAAAGTTCGGCTGCTGAATCCTACACTAAGGCACCGTACGAGCACATCCACTCGTGCATGAATCATGCCATTCCAAACAGAACCAAGATGGTCTCCTCCAAAAAAATGAACCCAATCTGGTGATCCCCTATCATAAACAAACTATACAACAAAAGGAAGAAACTGTTGCAGAAAAGAGGAAAATCCCAAGATGCAAAAAACTCCCTTACCAGCCTCAGTAAGAAGCTGAGATCCCTCATAAAATCCTTCAAAGCTAGTTACGAAAATAAAATTGCCAAAGGTTCCAAGGACAACCACAAGGCAGTCTATAGTTATGTCAAGAATCTAAATGGCAATGCTCAGATCTGCTCTGAGCTACAACAGAATGGCATCAAATATACTGATCCCAAGGATATTGCCAATATCCTGGCAGATTGATTCAGTGCCAAATTCACCCCCCCCCTCACTCCCTAATGGGTCCATCTCAATATCAAAAGATTGCCAAATTCCAGTAATCATGGGCACACAGGTAAAAAATGCACTCTCCAAAGCTAAAAAAACAGCATCTGTGGGACCAGACAACATCCCAGGCTGTGTACTACATGAACTACAAAATGAACTTCCACCCCACGTTAAGTGTCATCTTTAATCATAGCCTCACCTCAGGCTTCGTGCCCAATGAATGGCGCACAGCTACAATTATCCCACTCCACAAGCGGGGATCCACCTTGGATCCCCGGAACTATCGTCCCATCAGTCTGACGAGCCTGATCTGCAAAGTAATGGAATGCATTATCATGGAACTTATAAACAAAGACATTGGCAACCTTCAAACACTGGACCCCACCCAGTTTGGCTTTATAAAGGGCCAATCTTGTCTCCTCAACCTGATTGACTTCTTCAAATCAGTCTCCAGAGCCATGGACCAGGGTAAGGCAGTCCACACAGCCTATCTGGACCTCGCCAAGGCATTCAACACTATCCCCCACTCTGGAATCACAGATAAACTTACTAAGCTGGGCATTAATCCCTACGTCACTCGATGGGTTGCCAACTGGCTTACTGACAGAACCCACACTGCAAAAGTAGCTGACTCAAAATCCATCTCCAGACAAGTGATAAGCAGAGTACCTCTGTGTTCAGTCCTGGGACTGCTCTTGTTTGGTATCTACTACTCTGAAGTACAGGCCAGCACTAAGGGACTCTGGCTAAAAAAGTTTTCAGATGACTGCAAACTGGGAGCCATTATTAAATCTCCAAATGATGTGGCTAGTCTACAAAAGGGCCTTACAGAAACAGATGCTTGGTGCCGGAGCCATGGGCTCAAGCTCAAAGCCAAGAAATGTATAGTTATCCCCTTTGGGAAAAAAGCAAGTACCCATGAATTACCACATAAGTAGCAGTACACTAAACACCAAAGGTGTGATGAGAGACTTAGGGACACAGGTGGACAGTGGTCACACCTTTGATAACCACATAGCCACAACAGTCAAGAAATCCTTTTATTTGGCACACCTCACCACTAAGGGCTTTTTATCCAGAAAAAAGGAGGTCATTGTCCCACTGTACTCATTCCTCATTAGACCCATTATAGAGTACAACTCCCCATTTGGTATGTACCTCACAAGACACCTGCAGCAACTGGAAAGGTCACAGAAATTCCTCGCTAAATGAATCACAGGCCGAAAGCAGATGCCCTATGCTGACCGTCTAAAAAAACTCCATTTATACTCTGTCACATATCGCCTACTCAGAGGTGATCTCTGCTTAACATACAAGGCCATGTCAAACCCAGTGCTGTTGGACATGCTACACTTAAAGAAATCCCAATCCCTCAGAGCCACATGCTCCAGGGATCTAAACCTGGTCATCACAATGAACAAAACATGCTGGAGGGATAGGTTCCTGACCCAGAGTCTCCTCATACTCTGGAATAGACTGCCCATACATGTCAAGCTGAGCGCCTCTTTGGCCCTCTTCAAAAGGAACCTTGACGACTGGATGGGAAATAGAAAATTCACCCCGGGGATCACATCAGTTGCCCTGCTAGACAGGGGACCAGGGAAGTAAATATTCTGGGAAGAAATAGCCAGGGAAATGTTATAGCTAGGCTTGTATAGGCCCTAGGGCTGATAGCCTAGTACCAACCTATGAACCTATGACAGTCAGTTAGACTAGCTCTTAGCCTGACTGGAGGGAAAGGTCAGTCTTCAATTTGCATATGAGTGAAAGCAATGATTTCTTTGTTACAGCCAGTAGCTGCATATATATATATATATATATATATATATATATATATATATATATATATGTATACATATATGTATACATATATATCCCTCTCTCTATATATGGTTCCACTTCTAACCATTGAAACTTCAAAACATCGAAGTTCTGATCATCGAGACCATAACTTCGAATTTTGAAACATTGAAAGTTACAAGTGTAACCAAAAAAAAAAAAAAAGAAAAAGAAATTTTAACAATTGTATGCAGGGGGCTTTCCCCCCTGCACCCCCCACATCACCCTACTTTAATATTCCAACTCGGAAACTGCACTAGAGTGGAGTAAAGGGAAATCTCCCATTTAGCGCTATATGCAAAAGCGCTAAATGGGAGATTTTCCGCACCCTATCTGTAGTGCCATCACATAGATGACACATAGATACACACAGTATGCGCAAAAACACAAACATTCTCCGACCTACACTTACCTTTTTCTTCCCCTTCAAACCTTCGATGTTTTAAAACTCAATGTTCTGGTCTCGATGATCTGAACTTCGATGTTTTAAACATTCGATGGTTTGAAGGGGAACCATATATATATATATATATATATATATATATATATATATATATATATATATATATATATACACACACACACACACACACACACACACACACACAATTCAAGGTTCAGTCAGGACAGAAGCTCAAAGTCTTTCAGTTTCCAAAGGCTGAGGCAGAAAAACAAGTACTGGTTCTTGATATATACATATCTATAGACAAACTAGACATGGGAGAAGGAAAAACATTGACTTAATGCAGCCACACTGTATTATTGTACTATGCATTACTTGACTGCCCCTTCACAGAAATGATATTTTTTTAGATATAAAGGATACCTTTTGACTGTAGGGCTTCTGCTTTCATACTTAAAGCAAGATCACATATACCTGGCTTAACCTCTGTTACTGCCTTAGTCTTATAAAGAACGATTTTTTATGAAGTAAGGATTAGTGCCAAAACCATCACTGCAAAAGAAGTAAAGCCCCAAACATCTCGAAACAATAAAAACACTAGTAATGAAAATGACAGTGCTCAAAACATGACAGTAACATCCACATGCACAAGCCTACAAATAAAGTAAAACACTCTAAAAGTGCTTCTTGCAAATGGGCTAGCACTCTCACTTAGCTGACTTCACTCTTCATAAGCCTTTACTTTAATATACTGACTCCATGCTCTCAAAATACTACAGAAAGAGCAAACACACATAAAGAGCTAACTTCCCAAGTGTTGCACTTATCATTAAATCTCCAATAACTACTGTGTACTTACAGTCATTTATTCATTGATTCATTCATTCATCTTGCTTAAGGTATGCAGTCCTATTCAGAGCCAAAAGAAAAGTGTGTGGTACTAGTTAGTCACAGGGAAGCTGGATCCTTCCAATTTCAGGGGAAACTGGTATTATCTCATAACTAAAACCCATAAAAAAGATATTCATTCAATTGCCCTGCTATGATAACAGAGACTTTTAATAATGCAAAATGCTGTGTATTATGCAGTGTCATTACAATCTGTAATGTAAAATCACTCAAAAACAAGACAGGCACCCCAAAAACACAACTAAAAGTACTATGTCTTGGTCACAGGTGGAACAGTGTCCTTCTCCAGAATCATGGTTTGACTTGAGGATTGTATCACTAATCTTTCTCAGAAGTATCTACTCCTTATGTCCTTTCCAGAGTGCGATCATGTATTCTGTCAGTTTTACATTACCTAGTTCAGCAATATAGTATGTAAGTCTAGCTGCATCCAATATTCTTCCAGGTATCCATTTTTCTGTAGCACAGTTTCTCACACTTACTAACCCCTTGTCTGTTTAACCATGTATCATGCTATTTTTGTATAACTTATTTTATACAGATTTTATTATGAAATGAAATAAAGATGAAGGGCATTCACAAATGATTTCAGTTTTATGTCTGCTAACATTTGTTCCTTGTTTCGGTGGCACATTGGTCATTTTGTTCAGGTTTTCTCCATACTGCTCATTCTAGGAATCCATTTGGTGAAGAAAGAGAAAGAGTAAATGGAATGTAAATAGTTCCATTATTCTACACATGAAGTGCGTGAATTACTCACTTTAAAGGATGCTGCATTGTCCAACATGGCCATTTCTAGTATTCTATGAATTTTGAAAGCCGTTCTTAACTTTTTAATAGTTGTCCCTTAAGTAAATATCGCTGTATGGTACTCATCTGTCCACTGAGGACAAGTATTCATAATGAACAAAAATATTTTACAATAAATGAATCACCATAATTGATGTGAAATATTTTTCATGGTTTCTCTGAATATTGTAAGGGGCGAAACAGAATAGTAGAAGAATAGTTCCACTGCTGTTGATGTTCACAAGTAACAGATTGTGATACAGATGAAAATGGATACCTGGAAAAATGCAGGACCTTCTCATTGTTAAAATCTTAGCCTTAGCTCCTTGGTGCAGAACCCTGCTCTTACCCGCTCAGTGTCAGATCCTGCTTACAACTACTTCCTCAGCATCAGAATCCTACTCACTATTACCCCTTCAGTTTCAAGATTCCTATTTTCCCTTAGCTTCTCACTGTCAGAATCCTACTCACTCATACTTCAGTGTCAGATTCTACTCACTCTTAGCTCCTCAGTGTCTGATTCCTGATTACTCTTACATCATCAATGAATGTCAGAATCCTAGTCACTCTTACCCCTTCATTGTCAGATTCCTGTTCTCTCTTACCTTCTCAATGTCAGAATCCTACTCTCTCATACATCTTCAGTGTCAGATTCTACTCACTCTTAGCACCTTAGTGTCTAATTCTTGCTTACTCTTAGATCCTCAGTGTCAGAATCCTACTCACTCTTACCCCTTCGTTGTCAGATTCCTGTTCTCTCTTACCTTCTCAATGTCAGATTCCTACTCTCTCATACATCTTCAGTGTTAGATTCTACTCACTCTTAGCTTCTCCGTGTCTGATTCCTGCTTACCCTTACATCCTCAATGTCAGAATCCTACTCACTGTTACTGCTTCAGGAAGAGAATCCTACTTATTAGTCTCTTCTCAGTGTAAGAATCCATATTCAGCTACCACATTTAACTTTATTAAAAACATTTTATATTAGTCATAGCAATATGGCAAATATGTAATTATGACATCTGTCTAGCTTGGAGTGAGTTTACTAGGCTAGCTTACCATAAAAATATAGCCATCTTAGAAACTACTTTCAGCTTTTTCTGTAATAATAACATTTGTCTAGCTTGTAGTGAATTTACTGTGCTAGATCCCCATTGATATATAGCCATCTTAGGAAGTGATTTCAGTTTTTTCTAGACAGAAATATGATTTTATGATTTTCACACTGACAAAAACATCTAATAATGTATTCATGCACTCTGGAAAGTGCTGGGTCTTTACACACCTATGGTTTCAGCTGTGTAATTATTATTGGAACAATACCTAAAAGATCATTCACATAATTTAATTTATCTATTTATTTATTAGCTGGGTAAATAAACTGATTATCATGGACCCTTTTCAGCCATCAGGCTGATCCCAAGGGAAAAGGTAAATGTAGTTCAAACAGACAATTTACAATAGCAATTCAACCTACATATTTTAAGGAGGTGGAAGGAAAATGAGAAAAAAGAAAACCCATACAAGTATGTGTAAAACATGAGAACTACAAACAATTCAGTGACCAAATAGCATGCCTGAACAAGAGACACTGGAACTGTGAGACAGAGATCTTAGCCACTGAGCCATCTATTTTTTTTTTTTTTTTAAGAAGTTTCTTATTGAGAGATGTAGTCTATTGAAAGTGTCTGCATTACAATGCACTCTAAATGGAATGTAAATTATTTCATACTTTTATGTTCTCATTAGTATTTGCCATTTCATTTAATAGAGGGCAACATTTCTGGTATTCCTTTCATTCATCAAACAATTATTTAGTGTCTCGTGATCTGTCACAGTGTTAAATATGCATCCTTAAATTTCATTTTGAAATGCCTTCACATCAAAAATTACTGTAAAGGGTATCTAATTTCCGTGCTTTTTCTGCAAGTGTTGTGGTTATTTGATGCAAGACTATTAATCTGACCTAACTAGTATTTTCCATGAAAAAACTGCACTGATACAATAAGAAGATGCTTCACCTGATTCTGTCAATGTTTTCTTCCATCATCATATACAAGTACACCGGCATACTGGTGCCTTTCGTTTGAAACATCAAAAACTCTTTTATGAAATGGACCCAATGCCATCTTCCATATTTAACGGAGCTAACATAATTGATGACACCCATCAGAAATACACACCCCCACCCACAGAAGAAAGCTATAATGAGGCAAATGCTCCAACAAGAAATATCACAGAGCATGTGTTTGAGCTGCTGAAGTCACGGTTCAGGTGCCTAGATACATCCGGTGGAGCCCTGCAGTATAATCCCTGTACTTGTGCTGAAATGTTCAATGTCTGTGTCATCCTTCACAATATTATTCTGAGAAAACATCTTCAGCAGGTAGTCAGAAACATCAAGGGGAAGGGGCACACATACCACCACCACTGACAAGGTCACCGCAGCCACATACAAGTGAGGAGTCAGAGAGGGAACCACCAGCCACCATGGGTGTCTCTCGATGTAGGCATGCATATTATGCCCTCATCCTGGCCAAAAGGCAATGAATAGCACACATGCTAACCACCTAAGGGGGGTACAACTTTCATCCTATGCACAAGCATACAGTGACATTGATGCCAGGCAATGCTCACAACCTTTACTTCTCCATGTAATGGCTGTGTGCTAGCATCAGATAGAGTCAGACCAGAATTAAGACACTTGTAACTGCCGGACTATCAAGATAAGTGCTGAACCGGGAACAGGAAAATAAATGGCTAAGACACAAATGAATGGCAGATCTTTGCATCCTGCTACTTGCTAATGTAACTAAGTAGAAGGTGAGTGATTTTTACAGCAATGACATCAATATATGACAGCAATGACTTATGTCAATAGATGATGTAGATCAGAGTGTAATGCATGTGTGCTATGTCTTTACGAAGCATGCGAGGCTGTGTGTGCACATATAAATTCCAGACACGTGCAATCCCTAGTGCCATTTTGTAGAAGCAGCCAGAGAGTGAGCATGTATGATCACAGTAGTTAGTTTGTATATAAGTTATTTAAGTCATAGTCAATAAGCCTCTATAGTGATGTGTTTGTATAGAGTAAAGCTGCTTAAACAGAACCCACGAAGACTCGTTTATTCAGGTACCGACACAAAAGTGACATGGTGTCAAAACTGGGATGGAAAGGAGAAGAACATTTGAGCCATGAGATGTAAAGATGACAACAAAGGTAAAACCGAGATAAAACAGTACAAACACAACCAGAAAGAATCAAAGGTAATGAAAAATAATACGAATTATTTACTCAATGCAAAAAGAGGCAAGGAAGGGCATTACAAAGGCACAAACCACATTATCAGGCAAGCGGAAAGTACAACAAAGTTTGTTAACTGAAGAAAATGTTTGAGATAAAAGTATTTGACAAGATGATTGACTTTAAAGTACAAAAGGAGCATGTTTAAGGCCAAATGAGCATGTTTAAGGCAGAATTGGGCATGTTTAGCATAAAACAAGCACAAGCAAAGTACATTGGGGATAAAAAGGGCTTAAACTAGCAAAAAAGAATATAATAAGAAAAGAGAAAAGGACACAGTAAGCAAAAATAAAGCAAGGCGACTGCTTGTGTTTGGGCAAAGTGCTGTGTTTGGGCATAACTATGACTTTGTATTGTATCAAGTTATTTGAAGTATCTCAAAGTGTGTAAAAGTGCTTACAGTGTGTGCTTATTACTGTGCATGTATTTCAAAGAGGTCACTGTGTGCAATGTGCAACTATTTTGTGTAATCCAGTCAAAGCATAGTTATTTGAAGAAAAGTTCTTGTGCTGGGTGTGTCTATTTGCAAAGTGCCACCATTACATAGTGCTTCTTGTGCTGTAAAGAGTTGCCTAGCAAGGTACCATCATTTGGGGGGGCATTTCAGTGTATTGCATGTAGTCATCTGCAAAATGCAAATACTTCAAAAGATATTGAATTTCGACAACAGAAGTTTGATTTATTCACATTGCACAGTTGCTTGATATATTTCTTGCATTGATAAAAGGTGTTTCTTACAAAAGATTATAAGAGTATTACAGTGCTCGTGAATTGCTCACTTGCATCGCAAAGTTCTCAAATGTTTCTTAAAGTGATGACTTTGACAAGTGATGGAGTATGACTGTAGCATTCCTGCCTTAAATGATAAAGTTTCAAGTGATTACTTCAGCATTTCTTCCTTTACCAATTCCGCAAGCATAGCGAGTGATGATAAATGACTTTGGCATTTTTGCCTTTACCAATCAAAGATTTCATAAAGTATTGAAACGTCCAAGAAATTATTCTGCAAAGCTCCGTAAAACATCGAAAAGTTTGAAAAGCTATTCCATAAAGTTTCATAAAGCATTGATAGAGGTTGTTCATTCGCACAATTTCAATAAGCTTTAAGAGAGAAAGTATAAGTACAGAGCACAAAAGCATTGAACAAATTGTGTTTATGCCAATTACTTATGTACATGTGTGTGTGTATATATCCGTGTGTGTTAATATGGCAGATGGATTTCAAAAACCTCAACCACTTTTATTTCATCAGAATATTGCAGAGAAATGGAGAATATTTGAACAACAGTATGATATTTTCATACAAACAGATTATGCAGATAAAGAGGCATGTGCCAAGACATTAATTTTGTTATATCTAGTAGGATCTGAGGCCATAGAAAGAGAAAGTTCATTTGTATATGCACCAGCAGTGTATGAAGGTGAAGGTCCGCACTGCCATATTGTTGTGCAAGCTGAATCAAAGGAAGACCCTGAGTGTTTGAAGCACAAGTTCAGAGAGATGTGTAACCCCCAGACGAACATTACATTAGAGATGCATTTGTTTTACACAAGAAATCAGAAACCAGGGCAAACATTTGCAGCTTATATAACTGACTTGAGAAACAGAGCTAAAACGTGTCGGTTGGTGATTTAAAAGATGAACTGATAAAGGATAGACTTGTGTGTGGTATTAACAGTGCTGTGGTAAGAAAGATTTAACTTCGTGACAGTGATGTGACATTAAGCAAAGCAAGAGAGATTTGTCAGATCCATGAGGTGACATAAAGACATACAAACATGCTTGTGAGTGACAAAAGCATGATTTCAGTGAGCTCCGGAACCAACGTAGGTAGTATGCAGCATGTGGCAAACAGAAACAGGCCTAAGCAAGGGGCAGCCGCAGGGTTTCCAAAGAAGGTACAAAGCTTTCCAGAAAGTTCCAGAAAAAGTGCCAAGTCCCACCGCCAGCACAGTGCAATACAAGCATGAGTCAGCAAAATCTAAGTCTAGCTTTATTGTTAACTGTCGCAATTGTGGTGCAAATCATGAGTCTAAAATAGAGACGTGTATAGCATATGGTCAGCAATGCCACAAGTGTAAAAAAATGGAACTATTTCCAAAAGTTTTGCAAATCAAGTAAGCCTCACTCAGTTGTAAAGAAAGGTCACACAAAAAAAGCAAGTTGGCCAAGTAGAACCGAAACAGACAGCTTTCTATGTGAATGGTGTATCAGTACTTGGGGAAAGATTTGATGCAGTAAACTTATTAACAAGGAGTGAAGTGTTTTGTATGGTTTGGATCAATGAAAAGTCCACAGAGGTCAAAGTAAACACTGGTTCAAAGTGTAATGTTATATCAGCGGACACATTTGCAAAAGTAAGAACTAATGAACAACTCAGTGTAACCAGCAGTGTGAGACTTGTTGCGTATGGAGGTGAAGAAATTCAAACCAAAGGTTCAGTAATACTTTCATGCTATTTGGCTGAGAACTGTTGCAACTTATTATTCTATGTAATCCGATGAACAGTGCAACCTTTACTAGGTCTCAAAGATAATTTGAGAATGACTCTGTTTTCTTTTGCTAAAAAAGTTCATCATGTGAGTGCAGTTCTAAGTTCAAGTTTTTCCAAAGCTATTTTCTCATAGTATGCTGATGTTTTCGATGACAAGTTGGGCAAACTTTGAGTTGGGTATTATATAAAGTTACATCCCAAGATCACTCCAGTAGTCAGACCAGGAAGTAAAGTTCTGATAGCAATGCAGAATAAAGTTACAGCTCAGTTGCATAAGATGGTGCATCAAGGTGTGATTTGTCCAGTCACAGAACCAACTGAATGTATGTCATCCATGGTAGCCGCTCATAAGACAGGCTCAGACATAATCAAAATATGCACTGATCCTAGAGATTTGAACAAAGCATTAAAAAGGCCATATCATCCATTGTGCACAGTTGAGGAAGTTGCAGTTCTAATACTGAATGCCACTGTATTTTCTGTTCTGGATGTCAAGAGTTCATTTTGGCAAGTAGTGCTTGATCGCAAGTCTTCATTTCCAACTACTTTTGGCACTCAGTTTGGCAGATACAGATTCCTAAGGATGCCATTTGAAATAAATTCTACAAGTGAAGTCTTTCAGCGTGCAATGGAACACATTTTTTCAGGTTATTCTTGTGCCATAAAAGTAGATGATCTATTAGTTGGAGGCCATGGCGAAGCAGAGCATGACAGAAACTTCAAGAAAGTTCTAGACAGAACACATGAAGTAAACTTGAAGCTCAATCCTCTGAAGTGCAAAGTCAGACTTTCATAAGTTACGTACGTATATCATTTGTTTACAAGTACAGGCTTAAGACCTGACCCAGCCAAACAAACAGCTATTTTACAGATGTCAACTCCAGATAATGTGCAAGGTTTACAGCATTTTCAGGGCATGGTCAACTATTTAGGTAAATTTATACCAGACTTCAGTGAGTTGACAGCACCTTTGAGAGAGCTAACATGCAAAAATGTTGTATGATCATGGTTGGAACATCATCAGAAGGTGTTTGATGACCTTAAGCAGAAAATTGCCACCCCACCTATGTTAAGATACTATGATGTGAATAAACCAGTTGTTCTTTCCTGTAATGCTTCAAATTTTGGACTTGGTGCAGTTATTCTTCAAGAGGGCAGACCAGTAGCCTATGCATCCAGGACACTTACTCAAACTGAGATGCATTATGCTCAAATTGAGAAAGAGCTTTAGGTGATAGTTTTCTCATGTTCCAAGTTTCACAAGTATATTTATGGTCAAGGTATCCAGATTGAAAGTGATCATCAACCTCTAATTACTATTCTAAAGAAGCCTATGCATTCCAATCCAGCGAGATTATAAAGAATGATGCTCAAATTGCAAAAGTACAATTTCAAAATGGTCTAAACTGAAGGTAAATTGCTCTATCTGGTTAATACCTTAAACAGATTGCCTAGAAGTACAGCAGAATAGCTTGATGCTGAAACTTTTGACTTTAATGTAATGTCAGTGTGTAATTTTTCCACCACGAGACTTGATGAGTTGAGAGATCACACTACAACTGATCCAATTTCACAAAAGCTTAATCACTACCTCAGTGTCAGATAGCTGTCAAAGCAATCTAGTGTATCACCTGAGGTGCAGTCATATTTTCCTTACAGATATGAATTGTTGATGGAAGATAGCATTGTTTTCAAAGGTCCTAAAATTGTTGTTCCTGCTTCCTTACAGCAAGAATATATTCAGATTTTGCATCGTGCTCACCTAGGTTTATTATCCACTAAGAGAAAGGCAAGAGAAGTAGTATTTTGGCCATCAATATTAAAATACATTGATCAAGTTTTTTCTTCTTGTTCAGTATGTAACAGTACCAGAAAACCACTTCAGCTAAATCCAGTACCTGAGTTACCATGGACTACTGTAGCAACTAATATCTTTGAGCGGAACAATCAACACTATTTGATTTTGGTAGACTCTTATTCAAATTGGTTTGAGATTGATCTGCTACCTGTACTCCAGACAAGTGACAAGTGGAGTACCTCAGGGTTCAGTCCTGGGACAACTCTTGTTTGGCATCTACTTCTCTGAAGTACAGGCCAACACTAAGGGATTCTGGCTAACAAAGTTCGCAGATGACTCCAAACTGGGAGCCATTATTGAATCCCCAAATGATGTGGATATTCTACAAAAGGGCCTTACAGAAACAGATGCCTGGTGCCAGAACCATGGGCTCAAGCTTAATGCCAAGAAATGTATAGTCATCCCCTTTGGAAAAAAACATGTACCCATGAATTACCACATAGGTGGCAGAACACTAAACATCAAAAGTGTGATGAGAGACTTAGGGACACAGGTGGACAGTGGTCTCACTTTTGATAACCACATCGCCACAACAGTCAGGAAATCCTTCTATGTGGCACACCTCATCCAGAAAAAAGGAGGTCATTGTCCCACTGTACTCATCCCTCATTAGACCCATTATAGAGTATAATGCCCCGTTTGGTATGTACCTCACAAGACATCTATAACAGCTGGAAAGGCCACAGAAATACCTCACTAAAAGAATCACAGGCCTAAAGCAGATGCCATATGTTGACCATCTATGGCATATCTTCTACTCAGAGGCGATCTCCGCTTAACATACAAAGCCATGTCAAACCCTGAGCTGTTGGACATGCTCCACTTAAAGAAATCCCAATCCCTCAGAGCCAAATGCTCCAGGGATCTAAACCTTGTCATCACAATGAACAAAACATGTTGGAGGGATAGGTTCCTGACCCAGAGACTAGCCATACTCTGGAATAGACTGCCCATACATGTCAAGCAGAGTGCCTCATTGGCCCACTTCAAAAGGAACCTTGATGATTGGATGGGAGATATGAAATTCCCCCCGGGGATCATGTCAGTCGCCCTGCTAGACAGGGGTCCAGAGAAGTAAATATTGTGGGAAGAAATATCCAGGGAATTGTTATGGCTAGGCTTGCATAGGCCCCAGGGCCGATAGCCTAGTACCAACCTATGAACCTATGAACCTACCAAACTTAACCTCAACAGCTATTATTACTAAGTTAAAATGTCATTTCTCAGTTCATGGTAGTCCACACAAACTTTATTCTGACAATGGTACTCGGTTTACTAGTCAATTGTTTCAGAAATTTGCAAAAGAATGAGACTTTGTACATATCACTAGTAGTCCTGAATATCCTCAGTCCAATGGCCTAGCTGAATGAGCACTACAGAGTGCAAAGAAGTTACTTGAAAAGTCAAAGCATGACAATACTGATGTATTTTTGAATTTACTTAATCTCAGAAACAAACCTCATGATGATATTCTTGGCTCACCTGCTCAAAGACTACTTTCCAGACAAACTAGAACTATGCTACCTATTTCATCAAGTTTGTTGCAGCCTAACTCTAAGAACAATAAAACCACCAAGGCTCAACTGTTAAAGTTTAATACCCACAACAGATCAAGTAGATTACTTTGCTCATTGAGGGAATGAGAGACGGCACAAAAATTCAGACAACAAAAAGTTTTGATCAAGTAGGACAGATTACAGGCATCTGTGCCAATTCGAGATCCTATTTGGTAAGCTCCGAGGGTGTGGAGTATAGGAGAAATCATAGACATCTTCTTCCTGTACCAGAATCATCATCATTGCAATCACAACATTGTATCTGTGATGCATACCCTAAATCAAAGAATGAGTCAGACATTTTTTTCAGATCAGAATGTGTTCAAAAGTTTGATTCTGTTCCAGAAAGTAATTCGAACATTCCACAGGTCATCCATTTTGTAGAGACTGTCCCAGTTGCTAAATCTGATTCCCAATTTTATGTCACATGATATGGACGAGTTTCTGAGTCTAGTGTGAAATGCACAGCGACATGGACTTGATTGTATACATATGTGTAGTTAGTATTGTATAATGCATATCTATAGATTGTGATTTCTGCATGCTAAATAATCAAGTGACAAATTGCATGATCTATTTCTCAAAGAGGGAGGATGTAGATAAGTGTAATGTGTGTGTGCTATGTTTTAAAAAGTACACGAGGATGCGCATGCGCATATAAATTCCAGACAAGTGCAATCCCTAGTGCCATTTTGTAGAAGCAGCCAGAGAGTGAGCATGGATGATCACAGTAGTTTGTATATAATTTATTTAAGTCATAGTCAATAAGCCTCTATAGTGATGTGTTTGTATAGAATAAAGCTGTTTAAACAGAACCCACAAAGACTCATTTATTTGTGTACCAACACAAAAGCAACAGATGTGTTCTCTATCAACTAATATGCCTCATGCATCAAAGATACATACAATACAAAAACTTAAGAAAGCAGTAGAATTTTCAAAACAGCATCACAAACACATATATACTAAGCACTCAATCAGCTATGCACCCTAGGCATCATACAAAAAACTTATGTATCCTTGAATCCAAAAGATAGCATCAAGGATATGGCACAGTTATCATCATTTGCACAGGGTGTTGTTTGGAGGAGGAGGCCAAGGCTGACACAAAAGGTTGTGAGTTGTCTGTGACTAAGAAAGATAGCCAGGCAGAAAATTTGATAAATTATCAAATGGACACTGAGACAGAATGCACTGTAAGCCTCATGAATAACCCATGTACCTGTTTTTTGTGTGTGTCTGTATGGGCACTCAAGGTGAAATGTATGTGAGTCCCTGCAAGGACACAGCCAAGCTCTGTGCTAGCTGAACATCTTGGTATGTCAGACAGGGAGCTGTGCATGGTACAGGTAACAGTTCATCATCATTGCACCCGACTGCGAGAACTGGCTCTGCCAAGAGTTGCACTGGCATGTCCATGGTCAGATGTGCTGTTGCTACCTGAACAAGACTAATGTCTACTGGATGAGGTCTCCACAAGTACGTGTAGGACCATAACCCCATGATCTGTCATGTCTGGGTGTGGACACCTCAGTTACTAATGGAGCAGTTGAAGTAGTAACACTTTGGGAGCATGATCAGGCATGGCCACATTAGCTAACATCAGATGATGATGCTGATCTACGTCCATGTAGATGCTGTCCCCCTCCAAGCAGACATTCCATCACAGACACTGTCCATTCCATTATGTCATTCACCCAATCCATTGAAATGGCCACATAGAGGAGGCAGTTATACACATCGGCCTGTGCCACATCTACAACCTTAAGCATGTGCTTAGAGGCCTAAGTGGAACGTGCCTGCACCTCCATGATGGCCCTAAACATACTTTGAGTAGCATGTAAAGATACACCAGGATCAAGCTGAGGGTGAACAGTAGGCCTCCTCCAAGCACTCCTAAAAACCCTCCTGTGTGGCACCTCTCCCACATTTTGGCTATGGCCAGAATCAACTGGCACTGAAGCTGCAGTAATCACACTACCCTGATCAAGTGTGTTACCCTCCCCCTGTCCAACATCTGAGGGCTCAGTGGGATAGGTATGTGTAGGCTTACTAACTGTGTCTGAGGGAAATACAGGGAATGGTTGAATGTCAACCTCAGTGTCAGATTCAACATCTGCACCCCAAACTGTGCTTCTGTTTGGCCACCATCATCAGAATCTGCTGATACTCAGAGATCAGGTGGTAAGAGACACTTTCACTGTCAGGATCACCTGGGATAATAAGCAATAAACACAGAAACAAAATTAATACTACACTAAATATTTAAAACAATTTATATAATAACATACTAACACTGGTCATACCATCGCAAATGGTACAGCAATAAACACAATCATTACACCCACCTCACACATGCAGATAAATGCCTTTTTATCTGACAAATGGTCATCAATAATTAAATAAAAATGTTTGGTTTACCATCTGCAGATGACTCCAAACTTACTACGGAGGATGGTCCCGGAAGAAATGAAACAAGGTAAGGATGCAGTCATCACAATTGCAATAAAACAGAGGGACATTGAAACACAATTTTTGCCTATATGTCCAATAAAAATAGTTTAAAACTGAAACTTGGCTGTTGCATCCACCTACAGCCTATGTGTAATGAACAAATGTGTCATTAAATTTGTTAATTTATGAATAGGTTAAACAAACAGGAACTATTAGTTTATTTTTTTCTATATTTTACTATTAAAGCAAATCTTACAACTTGCCATATATATATAAGCTTACGTGGAAGCTCCTGTTGGCATACACCTTTCCTCCAAGACACATCAGAACCAACATCAATCACATGTTGGTGTGAAGTTTCCACTGAGCTCTCTGAATCTCTGACAGTGGACATGAACTCTTCATTTGGTGTCAGTGGTGGCTTGTTACCAGGCAGCCCCCATAGCCAGCTGTTCACAGGCAACTGCGGCTGCTCTCCTCTGGGCAGATGAAATCATAACAGTGGCCCTATGACACACCTGATCGTAAGTCCTGATGTGACCCCCTACTACAGTGATATCATTCACTAACTTGTTCCAAATCTGCATTCTGGCAGCCATATCCCCATGTTCTCTCTCAAGCAGAAAGGCACCATGGTGCTTCAACACCTGTACTATCGTTTTCAGACTCACTGAAAGGGGGTTTATGTGGATTTGTATGCTTGGGTGCCATAATCCTTTGTGACAAAAAACAGAAAAGGATATAACACATAAATACCACATAAGTAAATTTCTGCTCATATACACATATATTTTCAACATTAAGTACTTGAGACACACATTTCAGTTATTAAAATTGAAGGTTATGTGCTTGTACAATATCACACTCACAAATAAAAACAATGTTTGGTTCAAAATAAGGAGTACCACTTTAGTAATGTATTGCGTCCCATTGAAATACCAAGATGACTACACATTTTCAAGTGCAAACCTCTTGAAACAGATCTTTTGTTGTGGCAACACAGAAACAGTAGGTATTTGGCCCCCTACCTCCAAAACAATAAGCAAATGAATGTTTGTACAAACCAAGGAGTAACACATAATTCAAATTGTGTATGCTTTCAACACAATTCTTATAATGTATACACATTTATAACAGAAAAGTCAATTTTATATAATTGCTAGTCATCTCTCACTGTATGCAGCACTCCCCTGGAGGTGTCTATGGTCTATCTTAGAAGCATAACGCCCTTGCATCATTGACAGTATGGTACATTGCATTTCCCTGAAATAACATAGAAGATTGTTAAGATAACCAATTTTAACAATAACACGTGATGAAACTTAATAAGCTGTCTATCTGAGAAAGTAAATGCCTGGCAAAAATGCTACAGATAAAATTTCCATTTTCTAATGCATATGTATATATATATATATATATATATATATATATATATATATATATATATATATATATATATATTTTTTCTTTGTAACATGTTACCAAATCTAGAATCCACTTGAAAAATACATTCATGTCTCAACAAGATCAGAAGCCTTCTCTGCAGATATATCAAAAGTAATAGCACTCTTCTGTGTTCTCCAAATGTACAAGTCTCCTCATCTTTAAGATCCGCAGCTACACGGTTACCTTTTTATAATGTAGATTCAGGACTCTGAGCACAGTGAAGATGCAAATGAGGTCTGAACTCATTAGAATCACTAAATCACAAAGTTTTGACTTCATGTAGCAGGTGTAAACATAGTGAAGGCACTACCTCAGTGTTAGTTGCTAATGCATTGCAACTGTAAATGATTAGTGGGAGTGAGAAGGAAGAGACAACAGCAATTCAGGCTACCTTATCTGTACTGGGTGTATTACCTAGGATACACATACAAAGTGTAACAGTAACTTTAACAAGATTTTAAATGGAAGTGAACAGCACACATTTCTTATTTTTGTTCACTAATAGCAAAAGCCAGCTGTCTTTTGCTGAAAACAGTTTTTCACTGTCATGTAATTTTTATCAAACAATTAAAGGACAATGATACAAAATGCTTTATAGACTGCATGTCTGAGAGCACAGCACATATAAGAGAAGAATGAATACAATACAAAGAGAAGCCAGAGCTGCATTGGTGCAAACAATAATCATAAATGGTTGTGTGATCACTCATTGCACTAAATATGTAAGCCACCCATGTACTAATACATGAAAGTGTACAAGTGTATATGTGCTGTTAATACTGTGGAGGAAATGGCAATTGCTTATATGCACAATGCTTTCCTTTCCTGCTGCAAAGTTGTTTCTGTTGCAAAGAGAGATAAGACACTCCTAGTGTGTTTTGTTGATTGACAAATATAATAGTTCAAATCCAGAGTTGTGTAAAAATGTGTAAGGTATGTTAAACTGACTTTTGTAATGTTTATGTTTTCTTTTTTAAAAATATTAATATTTGCACAATGCATGGGTTAGCTCGAATATGGTGAAATGGATAAATACTTTAAAATTAATGGCAGTTGCTTCCATAATAAGGACAACATAAATTAGAGATGTGAATCAAGTGTGTGTAGAACAACTGGTAAACAAGATGAAGCACACAGCACAAAGGATATGAAGATCATGGCTCAAGTCCCACATTTATCTTTCAATGATGAAAACTAATAAACACTTTTTACAATAATAATGTATGTTGAGCTTTGCCTGCGCATCATTCAAATATTAATATGTAAAGAAAAAAAAAGGAAACATAAACAACATTACAAAATACATTTTAACACCTCTGCGCAAACACAGCGTAATGCGACCAACAATAAGTATACATTGTCAATTTCAGAAAAGATGCATTGTTACATCTTTTTCTTTCCATGCCACAAACATGCTAAGTGACATTGCTCGGTGGTCAGCATGGTTCCCCAACACCTACAGACAATAAGCACAGATTATCAACTTCTAAAGGGATACATTGTAGCATGTGTGGTCTTCAGTCATACAAACACACTAAATGCCATTGCCCAGTGGTAAGTACTGATACAACATAGTAATGATTGAAAAAATTACACCTGCTGCTTAGCTCTCCCTCTGGCAACAAATGTAAGTTAATGGACATGATACAGTTGAGCCAGGGTTTTAATCCAACAATCTCTAAATCATATTAATGCTGGTCCATTGTAATTTAGATAAAAAATAACAATATGAAAATAATTACACATATAAATAACTATGTATAACAGGTGGATAGAGCATACAGATGATACCATGCATATTATATGTCTAACTGTGGACATCAGTATAATTTTGGTTCTACAATTAAAAATAAATTTTCTGAACTTTCATGTCACACACATACATGGTTAACCATTCAGCTCTTTAATGTGCTTATATAATTAATGAGCATGTGTGACAAACAAGTGATCAGTGGCAATGAGCACTCTGGACAGTAATGAGTTTAAAAAATATACCTGTTTCCCAGCCTTCCCTGTGGCAGCTGGTGTAAGTTCTTAGCCACCATACAGGCTAGTCAGGGTTCTAAGCTAGCGCACTCCAAATGTTATTAATGCTGTTCCAATGTTTTTAAAAATAAAGAACAATTTAATGATAACTATACATAATAACTATGTATAGCAGTGGATATCACATGAATTATATGTGTGACTGAGGGTATACTGACAACTGTGTTTCTGTAGTTAAAAGTGTCTTTTCTGTCTTGGGATGGACTTTATACTTCAATTAAGTCATATACGCATGAATGTATAAACCAGGATCTTGTCAGGTCACATACATACATGGTTAACCACTCACTCTTTAATGTGTCTATATAACTAATGAGCACATCTAACTGTAGAACACAGCATGTGTGCTGTATCTTTAATAAGCATTTCAAGGACTGAACGTGCATATAAATAGAAAACACGTGATAACTTCAGTGCTATTTTGAGAGTGAAGCCAGAGAGTAAGCATGTATGAGTGCAATAGCTAGTTAGAATATAATTTTACCTAGATTAAAGTTGTTAAGCCTCAATCTTGATGTGTTTGTACATAATAAAGCTGCTTGAACAGAACCCCCAAAGACTTGTGTATTACATCCTGACTAGACGAGTGATCCTAAGAAACACTTCTTTTGTGTCAAGGAGGGGAAAACACCTGTGTGGAAGAATATGTGTTGTCTATTTTACATAGGTTTGAGTCCCACATTACATAAATTACTTTTATCAGTGTGTAAAGCCACACAAAAAAATGTGTCAGGTCATAAAATATATACCCCAATACATGTCTAGAAAGTTAAATCAAGTAACAGGTACAGAAGCATTAAAACCAAAAACTAATGCCAACTGTCAGATTACCCTTCTTTGTTCATAATCTGCTTTCCTCTCTGTTTGCCTCTGTTGCTCTCTGCTTAACATCATGCAAATGCAGTTGGCATTGTTGTTCAAGTTTGCATGCTAGCCATAACACATGATATCATGAATTGGCAGGAAAACACTTTAACTGTTGCTGTTTGAACTGTGTGGACATAGCAGTAGCTAGAAAGGAAGATGCCAAATTTAGAGCTCAAAGATGGGGTGTAGAGGAGTCCAGAATATTCATTGGACTCCTTGTAAAGCACCACAGCTGCAGGCTTTTGCAGGGGACTATACCAGTTCTCAATATAAATCAAAGGCTTAGAATAGTCTTGCCAAGGCTGTCTCCAGTGTAACTGGCATTCCACACACTTGAAAGCAATGCAGGAACTATTATACTGACTTGCAAATGTGCAAACAGGCACAGCTCAACCAGTGGCTGGATGACTTTAGGACTGCTAACATCCCACAGTTGTGTAAGTATACAGATAAAGATACTTTAAATTATATACAAAGCTGGAGATAGCCAAAACTGCTATGCATAATGCTCTTCTCTTTTTCTCTCCTCTTTATTTTACTACTGCACAGGAGATTTCAGAGAACAGGGAAGCCATATTGAACATTTACACAGACTAAGAGAAGCAAGGGGTATGTATGCAGAACAAAATAATTATTTTATTAAAAGTATTGCTCTTCTATACATTAGTAGCAAATTAAGCATGCATATCTTAACTGTAAAATCAAGCATGCATACTTCATTCTGTATTTCAAAGTAATTGTAGGAGTCAATTGTAATAGTGTATTCAGATTTTATGGGTTCAAATCCCACAGGTAAAAAATACATTGTAAAATAATTTAAAATATTAAATAATTACTTCAACAAAATTGGCATAAATGCCATGTTGTTAACTTAATCTGTATTATTTGAAAAAGCATATGTGCAATATATGCATATTGCAAGGATTACTTGGAACAATTCTCAGTCCTAATTTGTAGTTTTTAAAAAGTATAATTAACGTAAAGTATATTAATACTGTAGTAATTTATTGTATGTGACATATGATGGTTCTAAATATCTTTTTCTTTTTTTTTTACCCCACCCCTTATCTCTCCTTTGTATTTTATATGTGTAGTCACAACATTCTGATGTCATAAATTTCTGACAGCTGACAAAATGATTTCCAGAACAGGGAGTTAGGACAAAAAGTGTGTCTCAGCCTGCCACCTCTCCAACAGCTGCCGCACCGATGCCCAATACATCTGAGATGCAACCTGACAGTACTGCCTCTCGGGCCCTTGCACCACCTGAAGCCTCAAAATCAGATAGCATTATCCTGAAAGCTGGTGCAGTGGTACTCTCTGGGAGTATTGGTGGAGGAGGGGAATTTGTCACCTGCCAGGAGCTACGAGGCATGGTGCATGAGGTTGTAGAAGGTACCATTAGAGCATGCATCAGCCATATGGCGATGGTGCTTGTTAGAATGCTGAGAAAACAAAAATGTCAAGCACTACAACAGGAAGCTGAGGAAGGGGACAGTAATGACAGTTCTGAGGATGAGAACTAGATACTCGCTGTCCCTATGCTTGATGAGCATGGGCCTCAGATGTCCCCTCCCTATCCTCAATCATTGTGTTCACTAACCCTTTGTATCCCTCAGCATCCCTGTCTCTGTCTTGTTTGGCCTGTTTATCTGCACCTGCCTCCTCACCTACCCTACTTACTGAGCCTGACATACCTACACCCCTTACCCAACATTCCGCTTTTACTAAAATAAAATCAAAAGACTGGGTACCTGTCCCACAAAAAATATCATCCCATACATAGCTCTCCACTTTGCACATGTATCTTCTCAATATCCTTGATTCTGTCCAGTTGGCTAGACAACATGATTGTGTTGTCACCCATCTTTGTTGAGGTGATAGTCCACATTCATCCAATATTTTATCTTATGTTCGTTTTACACTGTTGAAGAAGTGGATAGCTATAATTCTTCCCTAATTCCCTCCTGCACATTCTTATATTGCTTCTGCTTTGTTCTCCCCCCTGCTTGTACCCCATTTCACCACTTTCCTATCCACCCTCTTTTCATACCTTTGATCTGGTCAAAAAATAGAATCACACACAAGGCAGAGATGCCCCCTAATAAAGCCCTTTACTTTTTTGTCCTCTGCATTTGTGCTGAGGTTGGCATCATGCACCAATTCTGAATGATGGTGAATGGCCCTTCATGTCCTACTTATCTCTGTGCAATGCTGTTTAAACTCACTGCACTAATGGAACACTCAGTTAAAGCAGAGTAAAGGCAATACTTTGAAACATTTACTCTAACATTTATTTAGACTGATGAATGTATAAAATGTCAATCCACATGTGTACTTTTGATATGAATCAATTGACTGATGTTTGTTTTTATGCATTACTTCACTGTACTAATTGCCTCTCACATTTTCAAAAATGTGTCACATTTACTTATGTAATGTCATCCTGACAATGTGTAAAATAATTACATCAAGCTGGATTCACGCTCTGTGTCATTTTTTCACAAAATTTGAGTTCCCTGCTCTTATAGCTGTTGCCACAGAGAAAGCTAGGCAGCAGGTGTTTTTATTACATTCAATACAGTCCAAAGTGCTAACTGCCACACCTCTCTGTTTAGCGTGTTTGTTTGTGGAAGGCCATCCAAGAGAAAAAAAAAATCACTTTTTTTCCAAATTGTTTCTTCATCACTTAACTTTGTGCAAATGGGGAAGACAATAGCAATAGCACTATGTTATAAAAATGATGACACAAAATTTCAAATATAAAGTACAGTATAAACACTTTACAAACTCTCAGCTATTTCTGCTGATGATGACTACATGCATAAGTGCTTCTCATGTTCAAACTATATTCATTAAATGTGAACTTCAAAGGCACAAATACTTTGCTATTGATCCCGCAAACCAATTGCTCAGTGGTGCACTATGGAAAGAGCTGATTGGCATAGTATGTTTAATACCAATTTAGTCTTCATCTCATTGTAATCCATGTACAAACACAACCAAAGGGAATGCACTTGTTAGTCACTGAACACATATTTATTCAAACTCATGTGCCCTGCACCCATGCACTTGAAAATGGGTATGTCAGTGTGAAGAAACTGAAAACACTGTCATGTGTGTTAACATGTCTGGCATGAGATCTGTGCATATTCTTAGATGAACTTGTATTGTACACCAGCATGCCTGATAGTGAAAATGTAAATAAGTTTAAAATGTTGAGTCTTTCCCTGTTTAAACCGAATGTATAAAGAAGCTGTCACTGCCTTGATACAGTTCTAACTGTACATGTTTGAAAGGGACATTCTAAAGTACAAATTGTGGAGAATCAGCTGAGCAGTGAGTGATGTCATAGGAATGTTCCTTGTTACTAGGAGATGATTTAAACAGCTGATTGACAGAAGCTAACTGTTACATTTTGAAATTAGACAGTTGAGACTGTGAAGCTGTACTGAGCAGTCAGTTGACACTAAGAAAAGAGAACTCATCAAGAAAACTGTAGGCTTGCCTCGGCCTTCCTATTACATCTTAGAGTAGATCAGGGACACTACTCTTTAGTGAGATCAGGAAAATGTAGTTATTAAGATAGAGGTTTTCTTGAATAATGGATTCCTATCCTGCAGTTTGATTTACATTTATGGTGATTGAATTCTAATTTTTATTGAGAGTTATTGGTTTTAAATTTTGTAATCATTTTACTTATTATTAAATGTTTTTCATTATTTTACATTGTGGCTGCAAACTAGTGTTTTTCTTTAGAGATTAGAGAGAGCTTCTACCTGTTTGATAGTCCCAAGATCATCCCAAGGCCTGGCTGTTCTGATCATAGCTATCATTTATTTAGATAATCAATTTTCATGATTTTGCACCCCTTTTGAAGGGCATGAAAACCCTCTGATTGGTGGCAGTGTTTCTGCATTTATTTTGAGAAAGAAACACAACTGGAAATCTGTGTCAGGCTTTCTCAGAAGTGCTTGGATGTGTGAGATTTTGAGTGTGAGTGATTAAGATGTATTAAACTGTAACACCTTGCTCTGGTATGTGTAATAATATAAACACATTTGGGTGGACAGAGGTATATAGTCCAGTCCCAGAAAAATAGAGTATGTCCCTTTTGTGCTCTTAGGGGGGAAATTGTGAAATATTACTTTTGTTTAAGTGACAGTCTCATATTGAAGTCAATTGTGAGGATTGAAGCTCCTTAGTTACTGACCCAGGATAGTAAGGTATGTCATTTAATTGTTGGCAATCTGGCGAGGTATAGCCAGATGTCACATTAATTGGTGGCAGTGGTGGGATATAGCCAGATGTCACAGTCAACTACACTGCAAAAATAAATAGCACAACTGCATTGTTACATCATTTAAAGCTTTATACTGACAATAGACATTGAGACTGTCTTATACATGTTTTAAGGTGGGCATCAATTTATCAAAAATGTGAACACACATACATATACAGTTACTTCCGTGCTGATCACAAAACGTGTGTGTGTGTGTGTGTGTGTGTGTGTGTGTGTGTGTGTGTGTGTGTGTGTGTGTGTGTGTGTGTGTGTGTGTGTGTGTGTGTGTGTGTGTGTGTGTGTGTGTGTGTGTGTGTGTGTGTGTGTGTGTGTGTGTGTGTGTGTGTGTGTGTGTGTGTGTGTGTGTGTGTGTGTGTGTGTGTGTGTGTGTGTGTGTGTGTGTGTGTGAGAGAGAGAAAGAGAGAGAGAGTTTGTAAGTATCTAATGTACACAACATATTGAGAAACAGGAGCATAGGTCTTACTTCTGCAACATGCATTCCTGACAGCTTATTGCATTTAGTTGGGGAAGCTGTCTTTTACAATTTGCCTGCACATTGGAACCACAATAGGAAATCCAAATTCCACACTTTGCACAACACTCTTATAACAGGATATACTACTCACATCATATAATGAGGATCTCATCATCTATAAAGACCCATATGACAAGGCAAAAACATACTTCAGGGATGATCTAATTATTAACTGCTGTGTTCTGAAGATGAGAATAACATTCTTAGAGATGTGTGTTAACTTACCACAACAGCCACATTATGCATATGTCTGTATGTATAAGTATGTGTGCATAGTCAAAAGAGCATGAGTCTGTATCCTACTGTCTGCAGTCCAGTCCCATGCAGATCAAATATTTAGACAGTTGTTCATGTCTACACAGACACTTCATACAGGCCTCCAGCATCTTATGCCAAAGATCCAATGATGATGTCAGCTGCTATAAAGTGTCCAGTGGCAGTGTAAAAGTCATACTTGTGCCATGGCACTTGCATTAAGTAATGAATTCTCTAGCTTGTGTAACTAGTTAGGTAGGGGTTTTAGTCTCACTGCAGTCAACTAGTGTGTATGCGTATTTGTGTTCAGTTAATTCACATTCTAGAGACAATTTCAGAACAGCATGTGACATACTCCTACTTCCCTCTTCCACTCACCAGACACTGCTGATGTCCTCATCTGTAAAGTGGTGTCTGACACTATGAAAGTCAGACTTGTGCTGTGGTGCTTGCATTAAGTGTTGTACACAGGTAGGGGTTCTAGAATCAATGCAGTCAATTGGTGTGTGTGCGTGTGTGTTCATTCAACAATCAGTATGGTGACAATTTTAGAATGGCACGTGATTCCACTGCTATGTCAGACACTCTTCCGAACATCTTCTTGTAATGTGCACTGATGATTTCATCCTGTAAAAAGTGCACTCTGACAGTATTCAAGTCAAACTTGTGCTGTGGCAGTAACATTAAGTACTGTGTTCTCCACCTTCTGTAAATAGATATTTAGAGGTTCTAATCTGACTGCAGGCAACATGAGTGTATATACATCCAAATAATATTTCTGAGAGAATTTTACACTGACATGTGACTCCACATCCAATTCAGATACCCCTCTCAACATGTTCTTAGCATACAATGATGCTGTCATACTCCATAAAGTGCAACATAACAGTGTTAAAATCAGACATATATGGTGGTGCTAGTGTTACACTGTATGGAATGTAGCTTTTATACCTACACTGGTGTAATGTTCAAATCAGGCCCAGTCTGCTGCTTTGTGTGTGTGGTTGGTGGTACAGTACAATCACTGTATGACCTTTTGAATCTCTTTTCATTTCACTACCACTGAGGAGAACCTTTAATGTAGTCCCATGTACCCAACATTCCCCTTTTCCTTCTACCTACATAACATACTTCCTGCAGTGGAGTGGAGAATGTCCTCATGTCAAAGATGCATTCAAAGATGCATACACACATCATGAAGCAGAGTCCTTCTATGACACTCTGCAAGCCAGCCTCAGGGCATTGCATGTGTGATTGCTAATTCTGTCATGGGTTTGCGCACATGTCATACATGGATAGCGGCAGTATGTAATGCAATCAAACATATACACACAAGCACAATAGCCTTACTATTTCCATCATATAGATATGGTGAGTTTGGTTTAAAAAGTATAATAATGGCTAAGATTTTATGCAATGTTGGCTGTGAGATCAGTAATGTCTTTTGAACATTTCACGTCAATGGTGCTGTCATCAATATGTGCTATTTTGAGGTGTTGCTGTATGGTAGGCCTACAAGAGGGTATTACATACATAAATACATGTATTTATGGTCACTGCTGACATTAGATACAGATCTGTAAATGATGGCTCTAGATAGTTGTCACTGTTGAAGTGACACCCTGACCCCATGTGCAAAAATGGGAAAAAAGGGTTGTGGATGGAGATGGATGGTTCCTTTTAGTGGACCAGATCAACATTCTAAGCAATTCTCATTCAACCATCACACTGACAGTATGGAACATGTGTACAAGTGTATACCTATCATCATTAAATGCTCTGTGACATACATCAGTATAAATTCATACTGATTACATGGGCATGTAAGTCTTATTTCATCCACATGTTGTAATACTGTGATATACCAAAATATCACATTTTGATTCAGTTGCATCCTTGAGGAAATCATTGTATGCTCAGTTTTGTAGCTATTTCCAAGGATTACTGAGGTGATCACCAGCACCATTGTGTGACTATCAGTATTTATGTCAGTAACTGTTCTGCACATGCCACAACCAACTCATTTGTAAAGTGTCCTTATATGGCATCAGGCCACTCAAACACAGCTTTCCAATGAAAAACATAGGCGTATGGTGTGCAATTATAGTCCCATTGATTTCAGCACTCATCACACCAATAAGAGAGTACAATGCACCCTTTTAAATGTACCGCACCACTCATCTTCCAGGGATAATTTACTCAAATGTATCACTTTTGCCACAGTGAGCTTCCACACATCTTTTTGTTAATACATGATTATTCTTTGTGATACACAACCATTAGGAGATGACATTGCAGACTTCCCTTCAAGCTGTTATACAAGATGCACAAAGTAAATACATAGCTCATTGACAACATTGATGTCATGGGTTACATTCTTGCAAGTGTGGAAAATGGCATATTTGTGTCATGCAAACCTCTCAATTAGCCAGGATTGCTCAGAATTTAAAATACAGGTGTAACAGTGTCCCTCTTAACACCGCCAAAAAGTGGTAATTCTTGAGGAAGGTTTGCTGATTCCTCTTATAGATTACTGACAAATCATTACAGTTATACAAGTGTGTTCATGCAGAACATGTATAATAACTCACAATCACATATTTTATGACACAGTTTAATGGTGGTATTATTCTGATATTTTCCATGATTATGTGTGCTTCTGTCTACTGTTGTCCACAAGCCTGTTGCTGTGTGCCACAATTGGTTGAGATCTATGCTGACATTTCATTCATATTCAAGCAACTCATTTTGTGCAAATTCAGAATATGCACATACCCTTCTACTGTATATATTGCCTTTGTTAGTGTCCTCTCCAGTGATTATGTCAGGGAGCTTGCATTACCACCGTTCATCTCCACTGACATCTGATCTTGTGTGACAGTCATATAATATACAATAACTGTGTGATGATATGAATATGAGGTGTAAACACTAGCACATACTGTATTATGTACATAAGTGACTACTGTTCATGCTACAACTGTCTTATCTTTGGAGTGTATGGACAATGACATACCCTTATCTGGTTACATTACCATGTTTCACTTGTCCTCTTCCCCTTTCTTCATTCCTACCACTCATGTCTGTGGCCCTTTCCAATATACACACCTCCCCAGACTACTGTATTAATAATGGTAGATTATGTATCCTTGATGATCACCAGCAAACCTTTATTTCAGTATGCCAAAAACATGTCTGTAGTGTACTTTGCACTGAGTACTCTTTTCTATAATGTGCTAGTACTGTAGTCATTGCCTTAAATTTAGCTCTGATAGTTATTGTGGCTATTCATCCAATCTCACCGAACAAGTATGCCCGAAGGTAGACTTGCCTGCATGTCTGAATGTGTTCATGCTGCTTTACATGGTTTCCTGGCCAGCAAAAAAAACTTGCTTCTGTTCATGTAAGCACAAAGAGTGGCTTGCTTATGTAATTAGCCATGCCGCTCATCTCACAAACACAGAAACTCTGTGTAGGCATCATGCTAAGTCTATATGGAGTTTATTGAATACCCAGGATTAAGTTTTCTTTTTGAGGGAGGTGATCACTAATTGTAACAGACAAAACCCATTTATTGCTGTCTGATCTACAATAAAAATTAGAAGCCAGTTAAGTATACTTTCTCTTTTAGAGAATTTGTCTGTCTTAGTGGCAAATAAGATATTGTTCAAGCTCATAAAATTGCACATATATTAAAGTGTAAAATCATCTAAGAGTTTCCAGCACACATTGTAGTTTCCCATAAATATAGGTATGCCCTTACTTGAGTCAGGTGAAATGTGGATGCAGTATGCAGGTAGTGTTCTCACAAAATTTACCTTAAGAGAGGCAAATACAGTGTTTCTCTAGGTGGTGAGATGGAGAGGTTGAGGAAGCAGGGAATAGGTTGCAATCTCAGAGTAAATGATCATTCTTCCAGCACCTGTATGCCCCATATCACACCTGAACCTATTGTTCCATGGAGCAAAGATGTCAGAATACTTAATATGTGGGCAAAGACAGCTTTCAAGAACAGAGAGTATATCGGGCTCATAATGGCTGATTCATCTATGAAGAAACCACAACTTATTGCAAACACCATTGGTATTGATGTGTGCCAATCACAGAGCAGTTGATATTTGTTTTTTTGTTTTTTTCATTTAGGGTCTGAGGATTGTCCAGAAGAGAAACAATGAGTATAGACCCAGGGCTGGGTTTAACATCTCCTAAGAAAAGACAGTACTAAAGAGTAATTTTACTTTTTTTTTGTATAAGTGTAAGAAAACTGTATGACATGTATTTATTTATAAGTTGGATATGAATACATTTTGGAATGAAGCAGTCTGGATTTGGCAGCATGAAACAGCCACCACAAAGAGGGGAATGTGTAAACATATTTTGGAACAAGGGGGTAAATTTAAGGGAGGAAAATGTTATCTGAGCAGGGATAACTAAACAGAGTAGAGGAGTCATACTAGTGAAAATAGCAAATATTGTGGCCACAAGCACCCACAACAGAAGGGTAATCTAATAAAGCATGGCATTGTGTGATGCCAGTTTGCAGCTATAGAAGACAAACTTAGATTCCATTTGATGTCTAAACAAAAAAGTGTGGCTTAGCTATGTACATAAGAAGACCTAGCTTAGGAAAGGGTGGATAGGGCATGCTATAATCCAGAGGGTGGGCCTAGTCCTAGCCAATGGGCTACCCTCGATAGATTTTTAAATTCCTATGAATTATCTTAGTTTTTCAATGTCACTATTTCAGAAGGGCAAATGAAATGGGTTTGTCTATGTAACAACCTCTGTAAGTTGTTGCAGATCTGTAACAGTTAACCTTGAATCCATTGTAGGTAAAGGGTGAGCTGACAGCGAAGTATAAAATGCATACCTCTCAACTGCTATAATTTGTGCCTGGTGCTATGATTTCTGACCTCATATTTAGGTTTGCTTTTCCTAGATTTACTGATGCTCTTCAGATATTTAGACCTATTTAATGTAACTTACATTATTAAAGATGAATTAAACCTGTAATAATATTTATTAGCATTAATTTCATCAGATCTAGTACCTGAAAATCTTCTATTATGAAAAATAACAAACTTCTCTTTTTTCTGATGTTATGCTATAATTTTTAAAGGCGAGTTATACTATTTTTATTGATCAAAGGTTAAATGAAAAAGTGAATGTTCCATATTGTGGAACCATAAAATCAACAAGCTTTACAATGGAAAGGAAGGGAATTTTGATCAAAAGTAAGAAGTGTCATTGCAGAATGGTAAAGCCCTTGTCATTGAAATAAACAAGCAACTCAGGAGCTTAATAAAGTCTACAAAAAACAAAGCTGAGGCTGAAATAGCTACCCAAGCCAAAGACAATCACAAGGCCTTTTTTATTTATGTTCATAATCTCAGAAGCACAATACACTGAGCTAATTCTGAAAGATGGGGTTCCTATTAGAACGATGAAAATGCATTTTGTCAAATGCGTTTTCGTCGACACATGTAGAACAAACAGGCAAAACAGAGAAGCGGCTGTTTAGCAAATTCTTTCCCTGGGAAAGAAGTCGCTTGACCACTTCGTTGCTTTGCCTGTTCTGAAGTGTAGTGTGGTACCTTGTCTGGTATAGCTCCTGAGCATGATTGTGCAACAGTTACTGACCTTAGGGTTAGGGTGCGGGTTAAGGTAAGTGCATATGTATGAAAGTGTTTACTGTTTTTTATTTTGCGTTAGATGTATGGTTGAGTTACATGTGTATGTGTTTTCAGCTGTTTACTTTTGTTTTGGGGGGGTAGGATTAGGGTTAAGGTAGGTGTGTATGTATTTGGAACTGTTTATGTAAATGTGCGAGAGTTACTGACCTTAGGGTTAGGGTGCGGGTTAAGGTAAGTGCATATGTTTTAAAATGTTTACTGTTCTTTTTTTTCATTAGATGTATGGTTAGGTTACGTGCATATGTGTATTTAGTTGTTTACTGGTTTTTAGGGGGTATAATTAGCGTTGGGGTATGTGTGTATGTGTTTGGAAGTGTTTAATGTTTTTTTTGGGGGGGTTGGAACAGCGATTTCTTTCCTAGGAAAGAAATCATTGTTCTGTGGTTTCGACATTTTCAGCTTTCACTGAATATGTGTTGATGAAACACTGTTCGCTATTTTCAGCGTTTGGTGTTTTAATATGAACCTGAAAGATGTTACCTACACTGAGGCTGAAGATACAGTGAAGCTATTGGCTGATAAATACAGCTCTAACTTTACCCCCTCTCCCCTTTGAGTGTCCCACAGGTATACCTGAACCAGGCTCACTACCAGGTATCACACAATACCTAGTCCTAAAAGCGCTATCAAATCCTACAAATACTGCATTGATGCATCCTCACAATATCATTGGATGCATATTAAATAGAGTGAAGTACAATTTAGCCATCCCCATAAAAATACTGTTCAACCTTAGCCTCCATATAGTAAATGGAGAAGAGCTACAATCATTCCCCTGTGTAAGGAAGGACCTTCCACAGACACAGGCAATTACAGACCCATGAGTCTGACCAGATTTATTGCAAAGCAATAGAAAGACTTACCATGGAACTACTCAATAAGGACAAACTGAACTTCCAATCACTGGCTCCATCTCAGTTTGGATTCATCAAGTGTAGGTCATGCTTACTCAACCTGGTAGAATTTTTTGAAAAAGTCATCAAAGCAATGGATGAAGGTAAAAACAGTACATGCTGCATGCTTTGACCTAGTCAAAGCTTATGACACAATCCCCCACTTAGATTTAACACAAAAAGCTAAATAAACTGGGAATAAAGCCCAAAGTTACCCCGTGGATTGACAACTGGATCAGAGATAGGAGGCAGGAGATCAAAATGCTACCTCCACAAAGGGACCAGTCACCAGTGGAGTCCCCCAGGGTTCACTGCTGGGATCTCTCCTATTTGGCTCAGGCTGACTATTTGCAGATAACTGTAAGCTAGGAGCAGTCACTGAATCCTGAAATTACTTAGCCATCATGCAGTTAAATTTGCCCCAATTAAATAACTGCTGCCAAAATCAAGGACTGACACTAAATGCGAAAATATGCATTGCCATATCCATTGGGAAGTTATCTACCCTAGGGAGCTATCACACTGCAATAAGTGTTTATCCAGTTGTTTGGGATTTGGGAACTTATGTAGACAGTGACCTAACTTTTGACCAGCATGTATCCACTGTCATAAGAAAGTCCTTCTACACTGAGCAGCTTATAAACAAAGGGAGTATGTCTAGATCTAGAGATGTCATTGTATCCCTTTACTCAGCTCTCATTAGGGCTCAGTGATTGAGTATAATGCTCACTTTAGCATGTATCTGTTCAAACATATGCAACAACTGTAACATCCACAGAGATAACTTAATAAAAGTATACAAGGCCTATCACTGTCCTGTGTGGACTGACTGAAAGCCTTGTCACTATACTTGGTATCCTGCAGACTACTAAGAGTGACCTGGGTCAGGCATACAAGGCATCCTCTGACTCAGTACTGATGGACGCTTACTGCACATCAGCAAGTCACATTGTATCAGAAATACTCATTCTAGGGATATAAACCTCTGCTGCAACACTGACAGAATGGTTTGGAGGGACAGGTATATCTTGCAGAGGATATCACTACTCTGGAACAGACTCCCCATTCACTTAAAAGAAAGCTCATCTCTATCCATGTTCAAGCACAACTTGGATCTATACCCTTCTACTACTAATGGACAGAGGCAGCTCCTAAATGCTTTAGCTCATGCATAGGTCCCCTCAAGTTATCGATAGTATGATTCCAGTTATTCTCACTAGGAGTAATATATAATTACTGACCATGGGAAGGGTAAGGCCACTCTATAACCAAACAGGATAGGTTAATTCAAGTACTAAAAGGGAAATGGATGAGGCTTAAAATGGTCTGCAATGGCAGCTAGCTTAGTACTTACCTATGAACATATGAACCTATGAACTGTGTGGTAGAATGTGTTTGGACACTTCTTTACATGGTTTCACTTGACTTTCCTAGCTAAGTTACCTTCTGGGTGCAACTTAAGTCACCAGCTTAGATATCAGCACACCCCCCCCCCCCCTTGCATTTCACTTGTGAATTTCTGAAATGCAGACACAATATAAACAAGCAAATAAAATGTCATAAGGTAAAACTCATTCATCCATTCATTCATCCACTTTCTCATACCTGCTTTATTATAGTCCGAGTCATAACATGAAATAGACAGTACACAAACACATGCAGACTCTGGATAAAAATGCTGTATCAAGATAAGAAGGGACCACTAAAATGCTCCTCCAGAAGATTTCTACAGTGGTGCATTCATAGCACTGAGATGCTAGTAGGACCATACTTACCTTAATGATCATGCAGCCTGATGTGGAGCAGATCTTTTAGATGGATGAAGCATGTCTGTCAAAAGTCTTATAACAAGCAGGAGAAACTTACAGGTGATACGTTCATATATTGGGAGACAGAGCAAGGGCAACAGATGGCTGCAGAAGGCTGCAGGTTCTATTTTCGCACCAGCTAGATCAATTGCTGACTCCTGAGTGTGTCATCCTTTAGATGAGATGTTAAACAGAGGTCCCATCTGCTTGAGCTGGTGGTAGCTCAAGTGGATGTAATAGGGGAACCTATCGAGAAGAGCAGGGAGTCCTTTATTTAATACAACATAAATCATTACTTACTGGCATATTTACAAAATGTACATATTACAGACACATATATAGACATTTTATTTTTTATGTTTATCATTTTCTTATAACACCCTCATTGTTATTCTTCCATAATTCATATCCACTCCTTCTTCCACAAGCATAATCTGATTCTTCGTAATATACCTGCCAAAATCCATTTCCCATTAAAAAATTAATTTAGTCTTTCATTCCAAATAATCCATATTACATAAAATGTGTTCTTATTGGGTCGCTATTAATTTGATGAAACTTTAGCTTGTCAAACTACTAAAGATCAACAGCTAAAGATCAAAAGAGCCAAACCACGAATGGCCAGCTAAGTGAATTTTTTCTCAGGGAAAGAATTTGCTTGGTCATTAATGGGAATTTGCCCTTTCCCAGATGTGGAGCGATCTCAGAGTTAGTATATTTAGTTAGGGGGTGTGGGGGGCAAAGCCCCACCACTTAATTCAGGTTGAAAGGTTTTTGTTTTGTGTAATGGCCAAGGAAATTCTTTCCATTGGAAAAAATTTGCTTAGCTGATCATTCGCGGTTTGGACGTTTCAATCTTTAGCTGTCGATTTTTTATAGTTCGACAAGCTAAAGTTTTGTCAGATTAATAGGGACCCGTCTTATCTACCCTTCTCAAACATTCTTTCTTCTTTTTCTTATAACATCCGTACATAGTCATATTCATATCTATATTGTTTATGTCATTAATAATCTCAAATGTTTTTCTTTACACAACTTTTTCCAGAGTTTCACCAGTCTTTACATTTCAAAAAAATACATGCTCTGTTGTCTCTTCCTTTCCACAAAATAAACACACTCTTTCAACTTCCTTTTTATATGGCATATTCCCCATTTACTGGTAACTTATTTATTACCAGGTTCCATAGGATATCCGGACACTCGACCATACTGGTAAATTACTTTTTCCATACTTTAATGTTTTTAATTATCACTTCTGGTAAAATTTCCTAAGGATTTCCATAATATTGTTTCATCACATTATTATACAACATCTTTCTATCTTTTTCTGTATCATCAATTTTTATTTTCCATGTAAGTATTTTGCTTGATAATTTTAATATCTTCATTTACATGTTATTTTTTTTCTCTTTTTCTTATTCTCATCATCACCCAGAACTTTTCGTATTTATACTTAAACATTTTCACTATTAATTTCTATTTCCCTTCCCTTACCCACTTTAATACTCTATACAACTTTAAAGAAGCAGAATAAACAACTGCTTTTATTAATCCCCAGTCCCCCTTCATTATCACTCATATCAAACACACCTTTTTTTCACTGGGTTTAATCTTGAACTCTATATGAAAGAAAACATCAATTGCACAATTTCCTTTTCATATTTTTCTGGGATCCTATAAACACTTGACATATATGCTATTTTCCCCATTAATATAGAATTGCCCAGATAAACCTTTTCCAGAATGCTAATCTACACGGCCTCCTCAGAAGATTCATTTCTTTCATTTCTTTTATCAAACTCACCCATTGCATTATAACTATACCATTTTCCCAAATTTTATCCCTAACAAAGACACTTCAGTCATTGAAAAATACACCCCCCACACACTTTTCACAACATCACTCAAATCCTTATTTCTATTTTTATGCAAGGCCATTCCTATTTCCTTTAAACATCTATTCAGACAAACTAACATTTCTCACATCCATATTTTGTTCTTATTTGATGGGTCTATGATTTTTTTTATTTCACTCTTCTCATCTTTCTTAAATATAAATTTTAATATCTGACTGCATAGCTCTTCATAAACAAACCCTTCCTTTAACCATTCATTTGGTATTTTTATAAAATATTGTCTTTTTCATTCCATTAATTTCTTGTACACTCCATCTGGGCCTGATTACATCATCTTGCCATTGTGAAAAAAACTTTTTATATGTCTTTTTAAAATGACTCTACCATTCAGATAGTTTTTACCGAAGACCTTAATGGTTATATGAGCCTTACATAACTGCAATACTTCATAGTATCCAATTTTATTCCATAAGTTCTCATTTATTCTTTTTATTCCCTTTTATAATTTAATATACTCCTTTTTTCCATCACCTCCATCCTTATTGCTAAATGGTCATCATCTGCTACCCCAAGCTTCTGATAATACAAAATAATCAGTTTCAGATCCACGTGTCACCCTTCAGTAAGTCCATTGAATTTTGTTCTACCCAGCTAATTTACCACGTTATCACTGCCTGTATTTTTTACATATTCTATTTCTTTTTACATTCTCCCCTTAAATCACATTTACAGTTGCCTGCAATTATAATTTTCATGTTAACAACCACATAGTTTAATATTTGATGACGCAGTTTCTCTCTTTCCATGCTAGTTATATATGCAGAGAATTCTATAATTGTGTAAACATGTTCTCTCCACCTCACATCCACAATAGTTAACATTCCCTTCCTTACCAATGTTATATCTATTATTTCCCTTTTTTATACAACATAGCCACTCCTGAACAATGTTCACTTCCTAAGTTCCATATTATATTTCCAATGAAACCAGCAATGTTTTCTTTTGTGCCCTTCCATAAAATGAAAATATCGTCCAGGTACCTGCTATAAAATACGATATCCGAATAGAACCTACTTTCAAAAACAAATTCCTTCTCCCACCCTAATAGGACAATGTTTGCATATACAGGGGCACAAGCTGCCCCCATGGCAACTCCCTTTATTTGTTGAAAATATCGCCCTTCAAAAAATATATAATTATTGTCTAGTATCAAAGCCATAATTTCTCAAACAAGCTGTACACGCTCTGGTGATAATCTGGACTGGTCAAACAACATTTTTTCAAAATAATCTAAACCTGCCTCCATAAATCTGGCTTAATCTGTCCCAAAAAATCCCAAGAATCTTTAACAAGATGTGGCATACCCTCAACTACATGCTTAACCATCTGGTCCACAAAAACTGTCAAATTATGCATCTTAGACCCCCCTGCTGCCACAATAGGCCTAAATGTGGGTGACAAAAATCTTTGTGACTCTTGGGGATGCCAAACATACTAGGTACCTGGGGAAAATTATTTAGTAAAAAAGAATAAGCTTCCTGACTAATCCTTTGTTCTAATAAGTATTCTTCCAAAAAAACATCAATTTGCTGGTAAGAAATGTTAATCTGGTTTTTGGATACCTGCAAGTAACTTTCCTCCTGAAATTGAATTGCTTGGATAAGGTTTTTATAATCACTGTCAAAAATCACAACCCCCCCTCCTTTATCTGGGGTCATTATACGAATGCTTCTGTCGTGTTTTAAAGAAATAAGTAGTTCTTTCTCTTTGGAACTCAAGTTAAAAAATAACCTCTTATTAGCCCAAAGTTGATACAGGTCTTGTTTAACCACATTCTCAAAACTAGCTACCAAAGGATGTAGTGGAGGATTAAATACATTATTTTTCTTAGGGACATAGTTCTCTGCCCAACTCTATCAGTATTGTTACTATGGAACAACAATCGAAAATGTATTTTCCTAGTAAACATGTGAATATCAAGCAAAACCTCTGCTATGTCTGGTATTCTAGCAGGAACGAACTTAAACCCTTTGGAAAAAAGTGAGAAATATTCTTCAGAAATAACTCTAGCTGTATAATTGTAAATATTAAATCCTTTAATATTAGAGTAGAAAGAATTTCCATCTAATACCTGCCCCTGCCTCTCCCCTTGTGGTACTGACCCCTGCGAACGGGGTAATCGGAGTTGTAATAATATTGGACTCCTTGTTGTCTGTTGCTATTCTTTCCGAGCGTCTTAGGATGGGAAAATCCTCTTCTACATGGAATTCATCATTGAATGGTTCCTCAAAAGGGGTCTCATTACCAGTGACTTCTGAATAACCTGCACCTCCTTGATAATTATAACTCCCTGGCACAGTTTCCTGACTATATCTATCAATAAAAAGCCTATCTGTAAGTTATACAGTTTTGGATTTGTACTGTTGAACATCCCTATTGAGCTTCCTTTTCTTTTTCTGAAACTGTATATTACACTTTTTTTCAACCCTATCAAGGACCTTAGAATACAATTCCTCATATTGAGGAAATAATAAATCTTCCAAAATATCCTTGTTAAGTATTTCCACTTCTTTGAGTAATTTAACCTTCATATGTTCTTGAAAAACCAACACCTTATTAAGCAGCTCAATAACACTAGTCAGGCACAAGGAACTTAGAACAATAACATAAAAAGACTAAGCAGCAAATAGACTGTATGTATACTTAATAAAAATCAACAGAGAAAACTTAAAGCGCTTTTCGTTTGTTTAAACAACAAACTTCATCAGAAGTGCTATACAATCTATAAACTAATCCTTAAATACAAAGATACATAAAAGTGCAGGAAACCAACATCCAAATTGACAATTAAACAATTATGTTAATTCAAATCTCAAATACCAATTTTAAAGAAAACGTACTATATAAAAGTTATAAACATACTAAAACCTAACTCAAAATCTGATACAATGGCCCAATAAAAATTGTCATTTATACAAGTTACCACAAGTACATAGGGAAAAATACGAAGTATAAGGTGAGAATGTGAATATAAAAGTGTAAATAAACTATCTTTGCAAGTTTTTGAGCTTCAATATACTCATAATAGAGCATGCTTTGTTTAAGCCAGGATAATTAAAGGCATTTAATTTCAACTGCCAGAGTAGCTCTAACTCTTCCAATCTAAAAGAACTTGGTCCACCTCTACAGTCCTGTGTGAAATTATCAATCACTAAATATTTGAATTTATGAGTAACATTGGTATGAACATGCTTTGACAAGGCATTATCCATCTTGCTGTGGGTTATTGCATATTGATGTTCATAAATCCTATCCCGAAAGCTTCTTTCTGTTTTACCCACGTAGAATGCAAAACACCCTGTGCACTTAGCCAAATAAATGATGAACTTAGAATTACAATTGTATTTAGCTTTCATTTTATAAGTACGACCATTTATTGTAAAAGAGTTCGTATTGTCAATGAACCTGCAATAATTGCAGCACTCACATTTAAACCTTCCTGTTATTCTAGGAGCTATACTATTATGTTTCTCTAGTATATTTTTCAAGTTCTTACCCCTTCTGAAAACTACTGATGGTTTACAAACCAATTGTTCAAAAACCATATGGTTAGATTTAAATAAATCCCAGTTCTTTGTTATGATGTTGACAATAAATTTACTTTGAGAATTGAAGGTAGTCACAAAGCTACATTGAAGCTTCTGTGCACATGGGCTTAGTACTCTGACCGGAAGATCAATGGTCTCAGTACTAGATGTCAAAATCTATCACATGCCCGTAGTTTGCTACTTAAAATTGGTTTAAACCAACACTCTTTCCTTTTAAATAAAACTTCGTCTATCAGTAAATTTAATAAAGATTCTGGGTAACCACGATGTAAAAACATCTGTTTCAAGAAGGAACATTCTTTATCAAAGTCCACATCTAGGCTAGAAATCCTTGATGCCCTCACTAATTGTCCCTTAACAACTGATCTTTTATGATGAAATGGGTGTCAGCTTGAGAAATGCAGGAACGAATTAAAATATGTAGCCTTTCTATATATTTGTGCTGTGAAGTTCCTGTCATCTTTGTTCTTAATGAGCCAAATATTCAAATAGGGTATTGCATCACTACTAAAAGAGTGTGTAAATTGTAAAAACTCTGTAGAAGTGTTGAATTTATTCACCAAGTTACTTGCTATAAATTCATCTCCTTTTAATAAAATGAATATATCGTCCAAGAATCTAGTATAGTAAATAATACTATCGTAGACTCTTCGGAAAAGACAAAACTGGACTCCCAGTGGGCCATGACCAAATTGGCCACGCTAGGCCCACATGGAGAGCCCATTGCTAATCCTACCTTTTGTATATAAAACTTGTTGTCAAAAATAAAATAGTTATTTTATTGAGGATAAGATCTAAAAGTTCTATAACTAGAGCTATATCCCCAGTTGGTGCTCCATGTTTCTTCATTATAGCTGCCACCCATTCCAAGCTTATGTCGTGAGGGATGCATGTAGAAAGGTCCTTAACATCTATTGTTAAGAAGTTACAATCGTCATTATATTCTACTTCATTCATTTTAGCTAGAAATGACCAGGAATCCTTGCAAATTTGCGGTTCCAGAATGACATATTTTTGTAACATTGAATCCACCACTTTTGCACATGCATATGTTGGAGACTCCTGTCCATCAATAAGGGGTCTCATAGGGGGATTGTTAAGGTCCTTATGAATCTTGAGAATTCCAAATAAGGATGGGAATCTAGGAAAAAGCGTACTCATATAATTATAAACTACTTGGTCTACCCGTCCTTCTATGCATAAGTCGTTTAAACAACTTTTAATCAAACTGTATGCCCTATTTACTTCAGATCGAGAACTCACCTGGTAAGTATCATTGTTCAACAAGCTAAGCATGCGTTCAATGTAGTCAAGTTTGTCAAATATTACCAAACCCCCTCCTTTATCGGGTTTACATGCCCGTATGTCCTGAGATTGTATATACTTCAAAAAATCTCTTTCTACCTCATGGTCGTTATTCATATAGTGAGATTTACTATTAGCGATGTTCCTAAAATCTAATTCGCACACCTGCTCAAATATTTGGGGAAGTGGGTGAAGAGGGGGATTAAAAGCACTAGGGGTACGAAAAACACTATCAAGGCAAGTATCTGGTACATTCATAAAAAACAAATGAAAGTTAAGTTTCCTTGTAAAAGTTGTAAGTTCTAAAATGGACTTAGCTATGTCCATATGGTGCCACGGAACATAGGTATAACCTTTGGCCAGGAAATCGACTAAATCTGAAGAAATTTCACTATCAGAGAAATTATACACTTTAAAATCATTGTCCTTATTAAATATAACCCTAGGCTTATTAATACACTGTTGGAAAACAAATTCAGTAGGCATAAAGGTGTTACACGGAGATTCAAGCAAGAGTTTATCACAAATAACATTAATATTATTGTCCAAAATAGGGGAAGAAACCGTAGGTGAAATTGGTGTTAAATCAACCAACGGTTCTTCCAAAGATGTTATCTCCTGCCCACATTGTGCGTGTCCAATCCCCTGGACGGTTTCTCTGTCTTTTGCTGTTTCAGCCTGGCTCCCGAAGGGTTGTCCCTCCGAAAATCCTGTTGATGTTGACCATTCTGGTTAAAGTCCCTGTAAGTTTGTTGTTGGCCATATTGATTAAAGTGTCTATTATTATAATTATAATTAACATGAGAGGCATTCTGTAGCCTTTCGCTTCTTCATACTTCTGCTTGACCAGTTTCAGTTAGGTTTGAAGGGCCAAAGTTATCTAAATCATCCATCCGAGTAGCAGATCTATTTTGCAAGCTTGGTGACTGGTCAGCACTTGTGATGTTTGGATTGTCTATATATAATATGCCAGTACTATTAGCATTCATATGTGTTTGACCAAGTTGCCAAGTCTGCGCTAAAGATGGAGATGGATATGCTGTGCCCTGTCTGTATGCAGTACAATCACGCTCTAACTTTTAATTTTATTGTTTCTCAACTTGTCCATGTGTTGATTTATACTTGAAAAAGTTCTGCTGTACTCAAATTTGTATCTCTCAAACTGATAGTCATTTAAAACTTTTTTGTCAAGATCATTAATTGATTCAGAGATACTATCGACAAGCAAGGAATAATGTTTAATCATTAGTTCTAATAGTTCAAAACCTTGCTTGTCGAATAATTAAATCAACTCCATATGGAAAGCTGAATCTTTCACTAACCCTGTCGGGTATTGGGCCGTACGTAAGCCTTTAGGTATAACCTTCTGTTTCAAACATTCTTTAAAATAGGCTATTTCCAATTGAGTTTTTTTAAATTTCAATAAAAAATTGTCCAACAACTTCAAGTTAGTAACTATATCAGGGTTAACGGTGTTATTACCTTTAGTTTGTTGTGAATTGCCTACATTCAAAGGACGTTCGGCACCAAAACTGAAAGAATTATCCATCCATGCTGTTAAAGAGCATGGATTGCCCTCGGTGTCATGTCGAAAATTAGATATGGCAAGTTGTTGTATTAGTTGGTTAGTTCCTTCACTGTGCTCACTATGTGGATTTATTCCATATGGGTGCAGTAGCTGATTAGACGAAGGGTTAACCGATGGATTCAAAACAGTGTCACTCAACGGTACAACTGTATACGCCTGTCTCTAGGCTGGTTGTGGTGTAAACCCCTCCATTCGGAATTCGTCAACAACAACCTCCTGCTGTCCCAAATGCATATGCGTCAAGCTGTCTGGAACACTTAACGGCAACAAAGTCTCATTCTGAAGAGTCACACTAGTGCCAGGTCCCCGCACTCTCTTGTCAGTAGCTATCACATTAACCGAACTTCTGGAAACACAATGTTTTTTGTCCAACTGGTCGAGCCTAAAACAAATAGACTCGATCTTATTAAATAAGGCTGATAACATGTTGTTAGAGAGCACTGCCCCAGAATCTCCAAAATTAATGGGAGCCTGTTCTTCAATAGTAACAGACCCATTACTGGTGTTATCAGCTTGCGTAAACAAAGTCTGATATGCTGGAGAGTCAGACGCCATAAAAACTAAAACACTAGTCAGGCACAACAAACTTAGAACAATAACACAAAAAGACTAAGCGGCAAATAGACTGTACGTATATTTAATAAAAATCAACAGAGAAAACTTAAAGCGCTTTTCATTTGTTTAAAAAACAGAAGTGCTATACAATCTATAAACTAATCCTTAAATACAAAGATACATAAAAGTGCGATAGCTACTGGCAAGAGAGTGCGGGGACCTGGCACTACTATGACTCTTCAGAGTGAGACTTTGTTGCCGTTAAGTGTTGGGATTTTTTGGGACAGATTAAGCCGGATTTATGGTACCCTGGTTTGTTTTTTTTTGACAATAGATGTACAAGATTTATTCTCCTGTATTCCCAGGGAGGAAGGTTTAGATTATTTTGAAAAAAATGTTGTTTGACCATTCCAGATTATCGCCAGAGCGTGTACAGCTTGTTTGTGAAATTATGGCTTTGATACTAGACAATAATTATATATCTTTTTTCAAGGGCAATATTTTCAACAAATAAAGGGAGTTGCCATGGGGGCAGCTTGTGCCCCTGTATATGCAAACATTGTCCTATTAGGGAGGGAGAAGGAATTTGTTTTTAAAAGTAGGTTCTATTCGGATATTGTATTTTATAGCAGGTACCTGGACGATATTTTCATTTTATGGAAGGGTACCAAAGAAAACATTGCTGGTTTCATTGAATATCTCAACAGCACCACTCACTACTTGAAATTCACTCATGAATTAAATGAGTAGAAATAAGTAAGGCAGAACACTGCTACGAAACGTAATTCTTTTATTAAAATACAAATATCCAAGGTTAGCGCTTTCGGGATAAAAACCCTTCTTCAGACACAATAAAATCTCATCAAACACTATTTAAAATATCCATCAACCAATGAGCTGTTAGTAAACTACCCACCTTTTTGTAATGCAGGTTTTAAAGGAACCATGTCATTAAGGCCAGGGCTCCTATGAGCCATCAATTGTAAAATCCATCTTGATTCCAAGGATTCTGTAATTAATTTTACATCACCACCTCTATTATTCATTGTCACATTGGTTATGGCCTTAAAAAGAAAGGTATGAGTAGGGTTTAATTCAATATGCCTATATAGTGCATTATGCTTGTCCTTGTTCCTAATGCTGGACAGGTGCTGCAGCACCCTTACCTTGAGCATATTATTAGTCTTTCCTACATAGAACCCTGTGCATTGTATGCACTCAGCTATATAAACCAAATTTACTGTCCTGCAAGTAGCTCTAGCCTTAAAACTAAAAGTTCGCCCATTATTTGGTTGAATAAAAGTATTGTCCTTATTAATATGTGGACAAGCTTTACAAGCCCCACAGGGTATGGTACCTATATTTACTTTAAATGGTCTTTCTATAGCATATCCCCTCTCTTTACATAGTATGTCCTTAAGGTTCCTGTTGCGCCTATACCCAAAAATGGGGCGTGGACCAACGATCTCCCTCAATTTGGAATCATTCCTAAGGATATTCCAATTTTTGTGTACAATTTCCCTAATATCACCTATATTGCTACTATAGGTGAAATATACCTTCAGACATTCTATGTTATCATGGGACATTTTGGATACATTCATTTCACTTTGTGTGCATCTAAGCCAGGGCTTATATCTGTCCACCCTTTTAGATTTACTATAATTCATGGTCTGATCCACCAAATGTTCTTTATAACCTCTATCCAAAAAACAACATTTCAAACCTTCCATTTCTTTTTCAAATTGTGTGTCATCAACACATATCCTCGAAGCCCTGCATGCCTGCCCCCGAACAATGTTCGAAAACATATATCGAGGGTGCATGCTATCAAAACTAAGCATGCTGTTCCTCCAGCATTCCTTCCTATAGATGCTGGAAACTAAACCCTCATCAGTCCTAGTAATGCTGACATCTAAAAAATCCATTTAAAAATCAGAGTACTTCAAAGTAAATCTAAGGAAGGTAGTTGTGGAGTGTAAATATTCCACAAAACTTAACAAAGAAGAAATATCACCCTTCCAAAAAACAAACACATCGTCAACAAAACGCATATAAGCCCCTATATATTGCATCCAATGTTGATTGCGAAAGATAGTATCCCTTTCCCAAAAAGAAAGGACCAAATTTGCATAGGTATTAGCACAGGGGGTGCCCATAGCCACCCCCTTTGCTTGCCTATAAATCTGTTGGGCTCCAATAAAAATATTGTTTTCTAGAACCAAGGTCAACATATTTTTTACCAAAGACATTTTAGCAGGTTGTTCCCCCAAATCAAGTGATACTTCTCCCACAGCATGTATACCATAATCATTGCTAATCACTGTAAATAAATTTTGAACATCTAGTGTAGCAAGTAACAAGATACCCTCAGGCAAATGTTGGTTAAATTCACTTACTACTTGCAAAAAACTCGCTGTATCCTTTAAAATATTAGGTATTCTATTAACAAAAGGATTAAGAGTATGTTCGAGCCAGATGGAAACATTTTCTGTCACCCATCCCCTGCCAGAAACTATCGGGCGTAGGGGAGGGTCAGACAGTGATTTATGAATCTTTGGTAAAGCTTTGAACATTGGAGTTACAGGTTTATCAATAAGCAAGAATTTTAACATGTCTTCATTAATTTTCATTTCAAAACATAACTGCTTTGAGCTAACATGCATATTATCTATCACTCTCTTTACTGTTACAGGATTAATTGGTATATAGGTCGTTCTATCAGAAAGTAATCGCTCTATCTTAATATTATATACGGCCGTATCTAACACCACTACTCCCCCTCCTTTGTCTGCATTTTTTATAACCAAATTCTGGTTATTACTCAAGTCCTTTAAAGCTTTCTGTTGTAAAAGAGATAAGTTATAAAATCTACTAGTTTCTTTTTTCTTAAAGTATTCCTGCAGATCATTTTCACAGCTACTGATAAAAAGGCTCATGGCTGGAGAAAAAGGTGGAGTGTAGCAGCTAGGCCTTTTCAAACCCCCTCTATTAACACTTGTATTACCAAATATACATTTAAGGGCTAAGCCCCTACAATACATCATTATATCCAAGATTACATCTTGAAAAACACTACTTTGTCCAGGTACAAATGTCAATCCTTTCTCAAGAACATAAAATTCTTCTTTAGTTAAAACATGTGATGAAAGATTATATACGATACCAGGAGTATCAGAAATAGTCAGTCCATGGTTCTCCTCTTCTTGGAGGCATCCCTTCCCTCGCTCAATGATCTCTTCCACGCACCTCGTTTCTTGACAGGTGCTGGAAGAACTCCCAAAAAATGCTGGGGCTCCCGTGTGGTTTTCGGTCGTGCTCCCTGTTCCATGGCCACTATATCGCAAGTGGCAGATTCTGAGGGAGACGTGATGTCATCTAATAATGCTAAATTGTCCATAGCCAAAGGAGCAGGGCATGCCGTCCGCTCAGCCTGTCCTAACTCCGTCGCTTTCACAGAGCCAAGACTGTCAATATTGGCCTCTGTTGAATCTGTATACCCAGTAACACTCATACCATGCGATAAAACATTTGCTGTTTTTGCTGCTACTTCCGTTGGTTCCTCCGTATACTGCCTCGATGTACTAGCTTCCTGTTGATGTCGGCCCGTTCTCTTGGTGTCAGCAGCTTCACTTCCTGATGGAGATGGCCCCTTGTACCTGGGCCATACAAAGATGTTACCCTTTGAGAAATCCTCAAAGTCCCTTCGTAATTTATTAATTTTCTGCAAACGCAGCTTGTCATTGCTATCCGCTAGCGTTTGATAAAGCTGTTTCAGACGCGTAAGGTGGATAGGCTCACGAAATTCTTCCTCCAGCTTACGGCGCAAACCATCAACCTCTTTTTCTAATTTATTAACCTCTGGTGCAAAAAATGTATTGAGAATGTCCATGTACTTAAAACTAGTAAGTATGTTGAGTGACTGCCATTGTGCTAGCAATTCCGGATAACGGTCTCCTCGTGCAGGCATGCACAATATTCTCATGCCTCGTGGTACAATTCCGTACTGCTTGCAGGCTTCAAAGTGAAAAGTCTGCCACTTTAACTTTTGTAGCCTGCTCGTTTTGAAACTTAGGTCTCTAATGCAGTCATCAAAATTCTTATCTGTAGCTGCTGGAACACAGCTGCCCTCCGAAACAATAGAGCTAACTTTAAAGCCCAAATTCAATAGGGGATTACCTTGTGTAAGGAAGTCCATACTTTGCAACAAATTACAAGTATCCCCTGATCTCCTTGTAATATGACCACCATCGGATGATGTGGTAGCTGTATTTTTCGATGTAGCATGCATGGCACAAATCGGACCAAAAACAAGTGACAAACAAACCAAAAATCCTGTGCCAATGCCAAAGTCCTGCCAGACACCAACAGCCAAATCCAATAAGTAGAAATAAGTAAGGCAGAACACTGCTACGAAACGTAATTCTTTTATTAAAATACAAATATCCAAGGTTAGCGCTTTCGGGATAAAAACCCTTCTTCAGACACAATAAAATCTCATCAAACACTATTTAAAATATCCATCAACCAATGAGCTGTTAGTAAACTACCCGGCTTTTTTGTAATGCAGGTTTTAAAGGAACCATGTCATTAAGGCCAGGGCTCCTATGAGCCATCAATTGTAAAATCCATCTTGATTCCAAGGATTCTGTAATTAATTTTACATCACCACCTCTATTATTCATTGTCACATTGGTTATGGCCTTAAAAAGAAAGGTATGAGTAGGGTTTAATTCAATATGCCTATATAGTGCATTATGCTTGTCCTTGTTCCTAATGCTGGACAGGTGCTGCAGCACCCTTACCTTGAGCATATTATTAGTCTTTCCTACATAGAACCCTGTGCATTGTATGCACTCAGCTATATAAACCAAATTTACTGTCCTGCAAGTAGCTCTAGCCTTAAAACTAAAAGTTCGCCCATTATTTGGTTGAAGGACAAGCATAATGCACTATATAGGCATATTGAATTAAACCCTACTCATACCTTTCTTTTTAAGGCCATAACCAATGTGACAATGAATAATAGAGGTGGTGATGTAAAATTAATTACAGAATCCTTGGAATCAAGATGGATTTTACAATTGATGGCTCATAGGAGCCCTGGCCTTAATGACATGGTTCCTTTAAAACCTGCATTACAAAAAAGGCAGGTAGTTTACTAACAGCTCATTGGTTGATGGATATTTTAAATAGTGTTTGATGAGATTTTATTGTGTCTGAAGAAGGGTTTTTATCCCGAAAGCGCTAACCTTGGATATTTGTATTTTAATAAAAGAATTACGTTTCGTAGCAGTGTTCTGCCTTACTTATTTCTACTTATTGGATTTGGCTGTTGGTGTCTGGCAGGACTTTGGCATTGGCACAGGATTTTTGGTTTGTTTGTCACTTGTTTTTGGTCCGATTTGTGCCATGCATGCTACATCGAAAAATACAGCTACCACATCATCCGATGGTGGTCATATTACAAGGAGATCAGGGGATACTTGTAATTTGTTGCAAAGTATGGACTTCCTTACACAAGGTAATCCCCTATTGAATTTGGGCTTTAAAGTTAGCTCTATTGTTTCGGAGGGCAGCTGTGTTCCAGCAGCTACAGATAAGAATTTTGATGACTGCATTAGAGACCTAAGTTTCAAAACGAGCAGGCTACAAAAGTTAAAGTGGCAGACTTTTCCCTTTGAAGCCTGCAAGCAGTACGGAATTGTACCACGAGGCATGAGAATATTGTGCATGCCTGCACGAGAAGACCGTTATCCGGAATTGCTAGCACAATGGCAGTCACTCAACATACTTACTAGTTTTAAGTACATGGACATTCTCAATACATTTTTTGCACCAGAGGTTAATAAATTAGAAAAAGAGGTTGATGGTTTGCGCCGTAAGCTGGAGGAAGAATTTCATGAGCCTATCCACCTTACGCGTCTGAAACAGCTTTATCAAACGCTAGCGGATAGCAATGACAAGCTGCGTTTGCAGAAAATTAATAAATTACGAAGGGACTTTGAGGATTTCTCAAAGGGTAACATCTTTGTATGGCCCAGGTACAAGGGGCCATCTCCATCAGGAAGTGAAGCTGCTGACACCAAGAGAACGGGCCGACATCAACAGGAAGCTAGTACATCGAGGCAGTATACGGAGGAACCAACAGAAGTAGCAGCAAAAACAGCAAATGTTTTATCGCATGGTATGAGTGTTACTGGGTATACAGATTCAACAGAGGCCAATATTGACAGTCTTGGCTCTGTGAAAGCGACGGAGTTAGGACAGGCTGAGCGGACGGCATGCCCTGCTCCTTTGGCTATGGACAATTTAGCATTATTAGATGACATCACGTCTCCCTCAGAATCTGCCACTTGCGATATAGTGGCCGTGGAACAGGGAGCACGACCGAAAACCACACGGGAGCCCCAGCATTTTTTGGGAGTTCTTCCAGCACCTGTCAAGAAACGAGGTGCGTGGAAGAGATCATTGAGCGAGGGAAGGGATGCCTCCAAGAAGAGGAGAACCATGGACTGACTATTTCTGATACTCCTGGTATCGTATATAATCTTTCATCACATGTTTTAACTAAAGAAGAATTTTATGTTCTTGAGAAAGGATTGACATTTGTACCTGGACAAAGTAGTGTTTTTCAAGATGTAATCTTGGATATAATGATGTATTGTAGGGGCTTAGCCCTTAAATGTATATTTGGTAATACAAGTGTTAATAGAGGGGGTTTGAAAAGGCCTAGCTGCTATACTCCACCTTTTTCTCCAGCCATGAGCCTTTTTATCAGTAGCTGTGAAAATGATCTGCAGGAATACTTTAAGAAAAAAGAAACTAGTAGATTTTATAACTTATCTCTTTTACAACAGAAAGCTTTAAAGGACTTGAGTAATAACCAGAATTTGGTTATAAAAAATGCAGACAAAGGAGGGGGAGTAGTGGTGTTAGATACGGCCGTATATAATATTAAGATAGAGCGATTACTTTCTGATAGAACGACCTATATACCAATTAATCCTGTAACAGTAAAGAGAGTGATAGATAATGTGCATGTTAGCTTAAAGCAGTTATGTTCTGAAATGAAAATTAATGAAGACATGTTAAAATTCTTGCTTATTGATAAACCTGTAACTCCAATGTTCAAAGCTTTACCAAAGATTCATAAATCACTGTCTGACCCTCCCCTACGCCCGATAGTTTCTGGCAGGGGATGGGTGACAGAAAATGTTTCCATCTGGCTCGAACATACTCAATCCTTTTGTTAATAGAATACCTAATATTTTAAAGGATACAGCGAGTTTTTTGCAAGTAGTAAGTGAATTTAACCAACATTTGCCCGAGGGTATCTTGTTACTTGCTACACTAGATGTTCAAAATTTATTTACAGTGATTAGCAATGATTATGGTATACATGCTGTAGGGGAAGTATTACTTGATTTGGGAGAACAACCTGCTAAAATTTTTTTGGTAAAAAATATGTTGACCTTGGTTCTAGAAAACAATATTTTTATTGGAGCCCAACAGATTTATAGGCAAGCACAGGGGGTGGCTATGGGCACCCCCTGTGCTAATACCTATGCAAATTTGGTCCTTTCTTTTTGGGAAAGGGATACTATCTTTTGCAATCAACATTGGATGCAATATATAGGGGCTTATATGCATTTTGTTGACGATGTGTTTGTTTTTTGGAAGGGTGATATTTCTTCTTTGTTAAGTTTTGTGGAATATTTACACTCCACAACTACCTTCCTTAGATTTACTTTGAAGTACTCTGATTTTCAAATGGATTTTTTAGATGTCAGCATTACTAGGACTGATGAGGGTTTAGTTTCCAGCATCTATAGGAAGGAATGCTGGAGGAACAGCATGCTTAGTTTTGATAGCATGCACCCTCGATATATGTTTTCGAACATTGTTCAGGGACAGGCATGCAGGGCTTCGAGGATATGTGTTGATGACACACAATTTGAAAAAGAAATGGAAGGTTTGAAATGTTGTTTTTTGGATAGAGGTTATAAAGAACATTTGGTGGATCAGACCATGAATTATAGTAAATCTAAAAGGGTGGACAGATATAAGCCCTGGCTTAGATGCACACAAAGTGAAATGAATGTATCCAAAATGTCCCATGATAACATGGAATGTCCAAAGGTATATTTCACCTATAGTAGCAATATAGGTGATATTAGGGAAATTGTACACAAAAATTGGAATATCCTTAGGAATGATTCCAAATTGAGGGAGATCGTTGGTCCACGCCCCATTTTTGGGTATAGGCGCAACAGGAACCTTAAGGACATACTATGTAAAGAGAGGGGATATGCTATAGAAAGACCATTTAAAGTAAATATAGGTACCATACCCTGTGGGGCCTGTAAAGCTTGTCCACATATTAATAAGGACAATACTTTTATTCAACCAAATAATGGGCGAACTTTTAGTTTTAAGGCTAGAGCTACTCGCAGGACAGTAAATTTGGTTTATATAGCTGAGTGCATACAATGCACAGGGTTCTATGTAGGAAAGACTAATAATATGCTCAAGGTAAGGGTGCTGCAGCACCTGTCCAGCATTAGGAACAAGGACAAGCATAATGCACTATATAGGCATATTGAATTAAACCCTACTCATACCTTTCTTTTTAAGGCCATAACCAATGTGACAATGAATAATAGAGGTGGTGATGTAAAATTAATTACAGAATCCTTGGAATCAAGATGGATTTTACAATTGATGGCTCATAGGAGCCCTGGCCTTAATGACATGGTTCCTTTAAAACCTGTATTACAAAAAAGGCGGGTAGTTTACTAACAGCTCATTGGTTGATGGATATTTTAAATAGTGTTTGATGAGATTTTATTGTGTCTGAAGAAGGGTTTTTATCCCGAAAGCGCTAACCTTGGATATTTGTATTTTAATAAAAGAATTACGTTTCGTAGCAGTGTTCTGCCTTACTTATTTCTACTTATTGGATTTGGCTGTTGGTGTCTGGCAGGACTTTGGCATTGGCACAGGATTTTTGTTTTGTTTGTATGAATTAAATGAGAAAGAGATCCATTATTTGGATACTACTATCATCAAGGACGTAGGTTGCTTTAGATCTAAAGTGTATAGAAAGAAAACTTTTTGTAATTCCTACCTTCATTACCAGAAAAAAAGTATTGTCAAGGGACAGGCCATTAGAATTTCCAGAATAACTTCTCACTTTGAGGATGTCATTCAGGAATTCAGTGACCTTAAGAACATGTTTCTGGAGAGAGGGTATCCATTGGAATTTGTTGAGAGTATTTTACAGGAGATTCTGAGTGAGTGGGGTTTGAAATACCAACCTTTATTAGGTAGAGGTTTCGCCGAAACAAAAAACAATGTAAAAGCAGAGAGTTCTAACTTTAATTTTATGCAGGCATGCGTGGTACAATACAGTTCACACTACAATGATAAAAGGAATATCCTTTATAAGAATTGGAATATTTTTAGGGGTGACCTTAATATTTTACAAGCAGTGGGTGAAAAAACTATTTTTTGTACTAAAGTGGGTCGCAATCTGAAGCTTACTTTACAGGGTAATATGAATAATAGTAGTGCAAAATCAAATGAATTCACAAAAGCCTGTGGTTGTTGTACACAGTGTAGATTTATATTGTCAGTTGTTAGTTTAAAACTTGACAACATTAACCAGGACACAGTGTTTTTTAAAAAAGGCAATTGTCATACTAGTAAAACAGTATATTTGGCTAAGTGCAATTCCTGTCCGGGGTTTTATGTTGGGAAAACTGAGGGGGCTCTCAGGTCCAGGATATATGAGCATTTATATGATATTAAGAATTTAAAAGAAACTAATGCTCTATTTAGGCATAGTAAATCATGTGCCATTTTTTCTGGATTCAAGTTTTTTTATATTGGATGTAATAGAAGTAAACCCCAGGGGCAGCATTTGGAAAAACACTTTAAATAAAAGAGAATTGATGTGGCAACTTCGTTTAGCAGCCAACCTGTATCCAGGATTGAATGAATTTGTATCCATTTTGTCTGCTTTAAAAGAAAGAGCAGAGAGGATTTGACTTTTAAATGTTTTTTTTTTAATGTTTCTATTGGATTATTCAGTTTTTATGATGTATACCTTTATGGTATTAATTTATTCAAGGTATTTTTGCTGATTGGTGGGAATCCAACCTATCCTGTGTAATTGCAACATATTTAAATCACCTTGACTGTTTTTACACTGTTCTGATAAAGTCAGTTTTATCTTGATGAAAGCGCTTAACCTGTAAATAGATTTTGTGTCTACAAGTCCGGCTGGTGAATTTTGTAGGTTCAACCTTCTCTAGTCAACCAACACCTTGACATACTGTTATGGCAAACACCATTGATACGTTTGTGAATAAAACGGCTGTTCACTATACATACCTGCTTGAAGCATTGTGTGTGTGTGTGTGTGTGTGTGTGTGTGTGTGTGTGTGTGTGTGTGTGTGTGTGTGTGTGTGTAAGTGTGTGAAAGAGAGAGAGAGAGAGTCTGTTTTTGTCTTTGCATGTGTTATAGATAACCTACTATTGTTATACATAGGGTTGACCAGTAAGTCTCACATTAAATCTCGGATAGCGCACTGTAATCACTTGAGCACTTCTCATATATAATTTGTTTGAAAACTATTGAGCTGTACAGTTTGCATCAAATAACAAAGACAGAAAATTCTTTTCTAGTTTGCTTTATCTCCAAAATGTTACTTTCCTTACTTCTGATGGCATGAATTTCTTTATTACTGTTCTATGAATCTCCTTGTTTATAGGAAAGCTACACAAAAGATTACTTTTGAAGGTCATGTTAAAACTATTGTACATTTTATGACATGATTATTCCCACTGATGAAGAAATGCCTATTGTTTCCTACTTGGCAAATACTTTTAAAGCCCTGTCTGAGAGCAGTATTAATGATTATCTTTATGGTTAGCATTTTAAGTGGTTTGGTCTTGGGAAATCACAGCATAATTATTTTGTAAAGCTACAAAAATTTAAAACTGAACATAGAGCTAATATAGATATTGTTCTAATAGGATAGTAACTTTGTTATAAAGGTATTTATTAAAATGTTGTCTTAAATGCATTTATTTATGGGTATCTTTACAACTGTTGATTTGAATCACTTTTATATTCAGCCTGTGTTCTCTCAACCAGCCTCCACAATCCCTGACACACAATTTTTGCAACTCCTTATGTGCTGATTCTAGATATATCCCCTCACTTGAAAGGCATGCCTCTTTTGGGAAGTTGTGCATTTGCTGGTTCCTTAAACTAAGGATTGGTGAGTAGATCTTCATAGGGGGATGAAGGACATTACTGTATTTAACATTATCACCTTGTGGACATTTACCCATTTTATAAGGATAGCATCATGAAAATGAATCTAGGATCATCTATTTGACAGCTGTACACTCATTTGACCAAAATGTTTGATACAGTCACATTTCTCCAACTCTTGAATTATTCATTCCAACGCATGTCCACCTTGAAATCTGATTTGTAGTGTGCATTTACAGTCAACATTTTATTGGAACAGATAATTTATTTTAACTGTGTCTGAAGACTGAAAGCTGTTGCATTCATGAGATGTTATGAAGGAATACTTTCTGTAAGTTAGTTACAGGTCAAAATAGTGAACATTATGAAGAAATATCAGCCAAATTTATGAAGGTTCATAAAACTGGCATTTACTAGCAGGTTTAACTCAAATGTTCAGTATTTCAGCAGTCCTTTTTATTACCACTCAGCATAATATTTGCTGTTGTTATTGTGAAGTTGTGTCAGGTAGGGTCCTTTAGTAGTTAGAGTGGAAGACTGGAGTTTGGAATAGAACTGCACAGTAACATGGGCACAGTTCCTGAAGGCAGATAGCATACATAACATGCTGAATGATATATTAAACTGTTTACCTACATATATATGAAGACTAAATTCTCAACCCTCATTTCCTCTAAATTCAACCAGCCAAGGATCAGAGCTACTAAACAGGAAATCACTTTCAGTGAGCTGTATCAGCAGTGATGCCCTTTTGCGGGGGGGGGGGGGGGGTTCTCCCATTATTGAGTAAATGCAACCATGTAGTTGGTATAAACATGTTTGAGGATTGTGGAGCATTTGCACTCCTTGATGAGTTTATCTTTTTCCAATTATAGTGGAAGCATTTTATACAAAATGAGCAGTTATGGGCAGCAGCTAAAAATGATACCATTTACTATATGAATGGCACATGGGAATGCATTCTAGCACTTACTTTGGTTTGTAGCTGGCCCAAAAAGACTGACAATATGTGTCTGAGGTACATGACAAATGTTCCTGTAGTCTGACATGTAAACTAAGGAGGGCCACTTACTGTAACAGAAAAATCAGGTTAGGTGTAGGAAGTGGCTGTAGATAGTTTTATCAAAGGAGGGGATTTAATGAAGAAGCTGGACTTTAATATCCAAACTATATGTAACTGTCAATGAAAAATTGGTTAACATAAAGCCAGTGATAAACTTAGTTGGGAGGGTGAAAAAATGGATAGCTTTTTTGTTTTAGCTTATGATATTTGTGGAAAAAGTCATGGCTTCTGGGACTGGGCATCAGTCACTGTTCATTTATATGAGAATTTGGGATATGGATTGAGAATTATATGTGTGTGTGTGTGTGTGTGTGTGTGTGTCCCTAGTTCCCAGATTAGCTGACTAAAAAAAAAAAAAAAAAAAAAACAGAAAACATGCAGGGGGCTGTGCCCCCACACACCCTAGTTAAATATACCAACTCCAAAATCACACTACAGCAAGGAAAAGGGAATATTCCCATTCCATGCTGTATTGCGATCTCCGTACTTTGTTTTCAAACTTTTGGTACTTCAAATCAACTGGGCTCAACCAAGTGGGAGTCGAAGTACTGAATCTTCATACAAACAAAGTAAACCCATAAATATGTATATATACATATATATATATATATATATATATATGTGTGTGTGTGTGTGTGTGTGTGTGTGTGCATGTGTGTGCAGACACACACACACACACACACACACACACATATATATATATATATATATATATATATATATATATATATCTGCAGCAGGGCTAACCACCTGGCATTGTGAACATTAAGCCTAGGTGAGGTCACTTGTGATGTGACATGTCAACCCCATGTACAGGTTAGGAAAAAAGGGGTTGATGCTGATACCAATAAATAAGTATATATGTATATATTTATATATATATATATATATATATATATATATATATATATATATATATATATTTTTTTTATAAAGGTCTACTTCACATGAACGAAACCCATAAGAACAAATCCAAAATGACTGAGATGAATTCGAGGAAACTACACAAGAATGAAAAGTCAAAATCTCGAATTGCACATACTCAAAAATAAGCTACTTTGGTGTATGACAGTGCGATCCTGGCGTTAGTATATTTAATTTGCAGGGGTGTGGGGGGGGTGGAGGGTTGCTTGCCCCAGTGCAAAAATGAAAAAAATAAAAATATTTGCCATCTTTCATTTTTACTTGTGGTTAGATTGGCATGTAAGGTATATTTACAATGCAATGTTGATGTACTGTTTCTTTAAGTTTGTAAAGAGTTATGGGAAGTGTCAGTTGTGGGATGTTGTGATTGCAGTGGAGAGTAAGTTATTTTATTATATAAGTATACCAGAAGGTTTGTATTTAATAAGGAGATTGGTTGATGTATTGGTCAGAGACTTCTGGGGAGCAGTGTTCGATTATGTGCGATTCGGCATTTTGACTTTTCATTCTTGAATTCATCTAGGTCATGTTGAATTTGTTCTTCTGGGTTTTCGCTCACCTGAAGTAGACCCATTTATTGATAGATATGGATATAATATATAGATACACAGATACAGAACTGCAGATCAACTAAGTTTTGTGGATGCTTGATAATTTTTTCCTCCATAACACAGTATGGCACTGAATGTACTGCAGATCAACTAAACTTTGTGGATGCATGATAAGCATATATTATTCTGCAAGAAAGACTAGGTAGCAATAACATTGGAAGGGCAATGATAATAAAACAGTATTGTTATGTATTATCAGTACTGTGTCTTTTGTTAATTGTCACTAGATTTTATCATAATATTCCTCAGCTCACCACTATGCTGTCTCAGACATTAAAATGTTGCCTTTAAGAGTCATTGTTATTCAAAGTTACTTCTCACTCAATGCAAAGTGCATTATTTGAGCAAAATCATCTGGCACATCTGCCAATAAATGTTGCACTGTGGGATCACTGAAACTATGATGTGCTTTTGACATGGCTTTAATATGTTAAATATCACAGACAAGGACTTAACCTTCAAACAATATGAAATACAGAGTGTGTCTTGTTGCAAAATGTCAATGATTTTTGGATATTTAAACCTATCTGACAACTTTAAGCTTGCCCCTTTCCACAGAATACATGCATGCGTTTCCACTGCTCTTTGGACCTTCACTAATCACACCCTTTTAGCTTTTAGCTATGATAACTTAGAGGTGATCTTTGGCAAGTCTCTGACCAAGCCTTGATGTACATGTTGCATATTTGCAAAATTAAATACGTGAGGGCTACCTGCTCAAAGGATCTAAATCTGATCTCTGACATAAATAGATCTTGGAGAGACAGATATGTGTCCCATAGATTGTCCCTCCTCTGGAATAGGCTTCTTATCACATGAAGCAGAGCTCTTCACTAACCATTTAGCCCTAATGCTGTTCCCTGGTTCCAGAATTACCTATCTACCCAACATTTCTCAGTACATCAGCCACCACTCTCTTAGTTAAAGGAGTCCCACAAGGCTCCATACTGGACCCTCTTCTTTCTCCATTTGCATAAATATGTGTACACATGACCTTCCCAACCCTCCAATGCTGATGATATGGTTATCTTCTGCTCCAATCACACAACCATTCAATTCAACATGATCTGTTAAAAAGATTTCCTCTCCCTCCTTAACTGTTTTAACAGCAAAAAAATATTACTTAATACCTCAAAAACTGAAACTATGCTCTTCAGTACCTCTACTAAAAGCAAAAGACCCCAACTTATTTCTTATTATTGACCATCTTAACAATGCCACTGAACAGGACAATGTCCTCTGATGCCTAGGACTCTGGCTTAATCCATCACTTAACTTCCACGAAAACACCCTGAAAAAGATAAACTCCCTACTCTTCTGGGCCAAAATGTCTCCTCCTTCTTCTTCTGCCCAACAAAAAATATTATTGACAAAGGGAGTCTTCTAGCCCGTCTCGAGTACTGCCTAGCATCTACCTCCTAGCTTTTATAGCATCTACCTCCAAAAGAAACTCTACCACCATCCAGACAATCTCAAGCTCCATCTGCTGCTTCATTACCCTTTCCCTAAAGTATAAACATCACTGTCTTACACTAGCTAAAGCCAAATGGCTGCTGGCTCAGCAATGAATCAATCTACTCTTTGGCCCCCAGCTTTTCCAGTTCCTAAAAGAAAACACTCTCCTTTCTCTTTCCTCTCCTTTAGATAGCATCCATCATATAATCTTAGATCGCATAGCTAATCAGGGTCCTCTCTTGTAAGCATGTAAAATCAGACTGCAGTGGTCTAACCACTCCCTTTCTACCCTTAGATCCCAGCTCTGGAGGAATCTTTCATCAAATCTTAAAGACTTCTCTAACTATTCTTCTTTTTTTTGGCACAACTTAACAAACATCTCACAGCAAAAGCTGCTTGTAAATGCTCTGCTTTAGGTCACATAACCTAGTCTCCCTAATCTCCAACACCGTTCTAAAGACTTAAACCTTGCCTGTGATATAAGTAGGCCCTGCTGAAGAGATAGGTATGTACCCAGAGACTACCATGTCTATGAAAGAGGCTCCCCATCCATGTGAAGCAGAGTTCCTCCCTAACGCAATTCAAGTGCAACTTGGACAACCGGAAGGGAAACCGAAAATTCATCCCTGGTTTGTCACCTATATCTCTAATGGACACAAGTAACCTGTAAATGGTTCATCTTCCAAACTCCTGCTTATACTTATCAAGGGTATCAGAACTTATACATATTTCAAGTATCTTGGAGAGAGGGGAGAGGATAGCAATGGGATGGTAATTGGAGAGGTCGGTGGAGGGGATGCCTTTGTGGAGGGGAATGATGTGGGATATTTTCCATATCAAGGGAACTTAGCCTTCTGTTATGGAATGATTGATTAGAATTGAAATTGGGTAGGTTACCACCCCCATAACATCCCTTCCCTTCAAACCCTTCTCCAACCCTATCACTCCACTAGGCCCCTAGGATCAAGCAACAAAAATCAACTCACTGTTATCAAATCCAAAAGCTCAGCAGGAGAAGCCATATTTTCATGTACCATATCTAAACTTTGGAACAATCTTCCACCCTCTATAACTATTCTACCTGCCAGCAGCCTTTTCAAGACTGCACTCAAATTCCACTTAAATTTGCACTGGCTTTGTCCTTGTTCTAATCCAGACTAACACCCCCACCCTTACCCCCCCCACTTAGATTCTTAACCCAACTATACTACAGACACAACTAACCACAGTCAGAATTAGCTATTTGTCTTTACATACTTTAAAATCTTGTCTGACAACTTTGTTGCTAATATTATAAACGACGAGAAACTATCTTAACTTGCACATTTACTGGATATACTGCTGATAATCAATACCTTGTTATTGTATTAAAGCCAACAACCTGTAATGTTGTTTACTATTGCTGCAACTTTGTATCTCTACTTATCATGAACATGATGTGGAGCTTTTCTCCTCGAGCATCCGCTGAAAAAGGACCTGCGTCCAGTCGGAATTTCCCAGTAAACAAATGTAAATAAAATAAATTAAAATAAAATATAAAGTATTTTTCCACTTGATAAATGTTCACAATTTAAGACTGAAATTGGTACAATGGTATCAGTGCTCTACTCCAGTTAATAAATTGTATAAATGAGTAAAATACATCAACAGATCAGTCCCTGCCTATAAAAACACACCAGAAAGTAAGAAAAAGAAAGTTCTAAAAACCTTTCAAAATGCTCAGACAATTATTTCAGTCAGGTATTTACTGGTATTATCATTGAATTACTGATTTTAGTGACTTTCTAAATTTTGGCCAAATAATTGCTGTCCTTCCTGAGTCACAGTACATTGTATTTAAAGTCCAATCCAGAATTTATAAGTCCTCAACTTTCTTACCCCCTTCTTCCTTACACTTCATACTCCAAAATATAAACCATCTGGCCCAGTAGCTTTTTCTGAATCCAGTCCTTCTGCTTGACATAACATGCCTCACTCTAGTCCAGCCATTTGAAATTATCAATGCCTGTGCCTACAATGCAAGATCATCTAGAGAAAATTTCTTTATTTAGCTTTTCTTGTATTATAACTAAACTTTTCATGTTAAATCTCATTTACCTTTGAAAAAACATCAAATTGATAGAGGTAACTTATCTATTTTTATGTCAATGCAAAAAAGTTCCTGTGGAAAAATACCAAGCCACTTTGTCAAAATCATTTTCAGTGAATGTCATTTTGACATACAAAAATGCTTGAGATGACATCAACAAAATATTCAACAGAAACGCAATGTTTTTTTTATTGGGGAAAAATTATATACAAATAAATAAATGATACCAATGGCACTACATGTAATTGTTATGACATACTGTATAAGCATCTGCTTAGAAGTTTAGCAGATTAAAACATGCTGTGATATTGAAAAGGCTAATGATTTTTTAAAAGTCATGTCAAAAAAGACTGGGAAGATAGATTAGATAAACAATTCACAAATAAACAATGGGAGGACATATGTATGGCTCCCAAATATGCAACAAAATCTAGAAGATTTAAGATTTTTGCCTGGAAGTGTTTGCTTAGGTACTTTTATACCTCAAGCAGACTCCGAAGATGTTTTTTCCTTGGGTAGATGGCAAATGTTGGAGGTGTAATGGGGAAAGAAAGTGGTACCTGGGAACATGTGTTCTTAGAGTGTGATAAGTTGGCAAACTTTAAAAATTCCCAATATAGTACTCTGTCAGGAATACTGGGCAAGCAAATGAGTGTAACTAAGGAAATTATTATTATTATTATTATTATTATTATTTTTGAGCTGGGATACAGGATCTGAATTGCCTAGACATAAGAAGGCCTTTATAAGTTTAATTCTGATGGCTGCCAAAAAAAAAAATACTAGAAAATGGAAATCAAAGTCTAAGCAACCATACTTAAAGTAGTCAATATTGTAACAGAGATAAAAAATAGGAAGAGGGATCTTTAGAAAGGGGTAAGAGTAAATTCCATAGGAAAAAATGAAAATTGTGGGAACACCACATGCAGAAAAATGTTTTGGAGGAGGAATGATGTTTGAGAAGGCAGGACTTGAACAATGTATTATATTGTAGAGATCAATATATGTTATATATAATGTTTGTAAATGTGCACTCGTTAATATGGTTTGATTTTTTTTTTCATATAAATGTGAGTTTGCCTAAGTCACAAGTGATAATTCAATAAATGTGTTTTTTTAAGCTTTGGTCACCTAATGTTACAGCTAAAAATCTAGAAGTAGTGGTCTAACAGTATGGATATGTGACCAATGTTATTTTGACGTTTTCCCCCCATAGCTGAGCACCAAAATCAGTTATTGAAGAGGGATTTCTCAGTTTTACTATTGGAAATCCAGTGTTTCTTATAGTATTGCTTTAATGGGACTGACTAGACAGAAGTATGCAAACTACTGTCAGGTCTGGCTATCCTCCAGAAAAAGGAAGCCAGTCTGATGGTCCCCTGCCATAAACAAACTCTACAAAAGAAGGAAGAAACTGTTGCAAAAGAGAATAAAACCCCATGAGTGGAGGAGCTCCCTGGTCAGCCTCAGTAAGAAGCTGAGATCCCTTATAAGATCCTCAAAAGCTAGCTACGAAAACAAAATTGTAACTGATTCTAAGAGCAGCCACAAAGCATTCTATAGCTATGTCAAGAATCTCAATGGCAACACCCAGATCTGCTCTGAGTTACATCACAATGGCACAAATATTTTCAGAAACCAACTGATATTTATTTATTTTTATTTATTTTACATTTGTTGACCGGGAGAGTCCAACTGGATACAAGTCCATTTTCAGTGGAGGCCCGGGGAGAAAAGCTCCAAGAGAACAATTTATTACAGACAAAAATGTAAGGACAAGACTTTGACATACAATATTTTTTAGAAGATAGGATACATTCATTTTCTACTATATAGTATTAACATTAAAAGGTATTACAAAGCTTGACATTCCTGGAATAGTTTACAATATTTCTTAGAAGGTAGGAAACATTCATTTGCTATTAAATAGCATTAATTTTAGAAGCGTTTACAATTGAAGACATTGCTGCAATAGTTTATTACCAAAGGAAAGAAAAGAGAGAAGAAGAAAGGCCATTTGAGGGCAATTGATTTTAGGTATAGATTTGAAGGACAGAGAATATATATACACTATGTCTTCTTCTTTCGGCTTTTCCCGGTTAGGGGTCACTACAGCGCATCACTGTCCGCTCATGATTGGCAGTAGTGTTTTACGGTGTCAAGTTGCCAGCCCAGCGCCCAACCTTCCAAAGAAGGCACACACATGCACACACTCACACCTAGGGCCAATTTATGGTATCAGTTTTAGAAGATAGTGGAAAGCACACAAATCCTGGGATAGTTTACAATAACCCCCAGAGAGTCAGGATGTGCAATTAGCAGTCTTAAGTGGGTACAATGTTCTAAAATGGTTAGTTTAAAAGTCATAATTAAGTTATGTGTACTTTCAAGCATGCAATGTTAGCCAGGGGGGATGCAGGAGCATAGTCAGTTATTCAGGAAGTGAGTTTTGACTAGTTTCTTGAACTGGGTGGGGGATTTGCAGTCAGTTATATGGGGAGGAAGGGAATTCCAGGTCTGTGATATATAACGGTTGTAGATAGACTTACCAGCCTCATTGTTATATTTGGTTACTTTGAGGAGGTTTTGTGTGCTAGATCTTAAGGGCCTGGTAGTTATATAGGACTGAAGATTTTATAAGGCTGGGGTGTTATCAGAGTTATATATTATTTCGTGGACTAATGATAGTTGAATGAGTTGAAGTAGTAGTGATAGTTCTAGCCAACTGAGTTTTTTAGGCAGTCACAGTAGTATGTTCTGATGGTTGAGGTTGTAGCAAATTTGGCTAACTTATTATAACAACTGTCTAGTTTGTTTAGGTCAGATTTGTGGAGATTTGTAAGCACAGGGGAGGCATACAGTAAGGTGGATAGTAAGTGAGTCCTGGCTATTGTAATTTTGGAGTGGTCAGTGAGAAATTTTTTATTGCGATACAGTAGACCATGTTTTTTATGTACTTTTTTATGGTTATGGAAATATATAGGTAAAATCTAAGGTAATTATCTCTTTCGACCCTTAGAAGCTTGGTATGACTGGTGGGGGTGATTATGGTATTGTTATTAGAGGAGATCTTGAAACTATTGGCGGGAGGTGTAGATCTATGGGAGCTAAAGAGTAGTAGTTTTGTTTTACCTGGGTTCAAAATGAGGCTTTGTCTGGTGATCCAAGTTTCAGCTAGGGAAAAACATTATTGTGTTAGGGAGTGAAGGAGGTCAATTGTTTTGTCTGCACATGTTATGGTGGTATCATCTGCATATTGCACTAGTGAGGCTTTGGGAATATTGGATGGGAGCTGATTGGTGAAAAGGGTAAAAAGCAGTGGTCCCAGGATGGATCCTTGTGGTACCCCTAAGGAGACTGGTAGGGAGAGAGAGAGTTGGTTTTGCCACATTACAGCTTGTTGCCTTCCCTCTAGATAGTTTTTAAACCAGGAGATGGCAGAGGAGGTAAGGTTTAGAGTGGACAGTGAGAGAAGGAGTTTAGTATGGTTAACCATATCGAATGCTTTCAATAAGTCTAGGAATGTGGCGGATACAAGGAGTCATTGTTTCTGTGGTTATTGATGATGTTGTGAATGCTGTGAATGTGGTGGTGGTGCTGTGAAAGGGTCTAAAGCCATGTTGCTGTGTTGCTAGTAATTTATTTTCTAGTAGGTATTTCATTAGTTGCTTGTGTATTACCCTCTCTAAAATCTTAGATAATAGGGGTAGTATGGCTATAGGGCGGTAGTTGTTGAGTTCAAGGGAGGTACCCCCTTTATGTAGTGGGATGATATGTGATATTTTTCATAGCTGGGGTACTGTACACTCGGAGATGGATCTGTTTATTAGACAGGATATGCTATGGCTTCTGCGGCTAGTTGGAGGTATTCAGCAGGTAATTTATCACAGGCTAGAGAAGTTGGTTTGAGCTTAAGTAGTAGTTTTTCAATGGATTTGGTTGGTTCCAGGTGGAAGCTGAAGTTGGGGCAGTTATTTGTTGTGAGTGGAGGGGGCGTATGTGCAGGGGTGGGGATGTTGTTATAGGGTTGGTTGTTTACAAGGGCTTGGATAGTTTCAGTAAAGAATTTATTAAATTGCGTAGGGATATTGTCTTGGTTATTTTCAGTTTTGGGGGTGGGGGGTTGTAGTATTTCCTGGTTGTAGAATAGAGTTAATTGCTGCCCAGAATTTTTGTGGGTTGTTGCTGTGTTTATCCTGTAGTTTTTGGTAGTAGGCTCTTTTGTCAGTTTTGGTAAGTTGTTTGGCTTTATTACGTAGTTCAAGGTATATCTGTTTGTTGGATTGGGATTTGTTGTTGCGGTAGTTAGTCCAGGCTTTGTTTCTTTTTTTGAGGAAGCTTTTTGTATCTGGGGTTAGCCAGGGGCATATTTAATTTTAATTCTTGTTGTTTTGGGGGGGGGGGGGGCATGATGGTTAAAGGTATTTAAGAAGGTTGTGTTAAAATATGAAACAGCTTCATCAAGAGGTACATTTTTCATGGGGTCCAGTTGCACCTGTTTAGGTCATTTATAAAGTTGGAGTGGTTAAAATGTTTTTTCTTTCTGATTAGGCACATAGATATTTGGGTCAGTTGTGGTATTTTTGATCTTAGTAGAAATGTGGCTTGGTGGTCACTCAGAGTGTCTGGTAGACACCCTGCTAGGGATATTAGTGACGGGTGGGATACAAGTATCCAGTCTAGTATGGATTGATGTTTGGTTCTCTTGTCTGGTCTTGTGGGGGGTGTGATTAGTTGGGTTAGGCCATGAAGGTAAATATGGGAGAGTGGGTTTTGACTGGAGCAGTTTTGCCAGTTGATAAGGTCCCCTAATACTATGCTTTCTTGGGGGAGGGAGCTAGATAGCCATTCTAGTAGGTTTTCTGTAAGGGAGACATTATTGCCTGGAGGGATGTAGCAACCTATGATGTTGATGTGTTTATTTGCATTAAGTTTTAGTTTAGTTAGGGTGAGTTCAACTTTATCCAGGTCTGGGGTTGTTATGTCTAATTTCTAAAGGATGAGGTGAGTTTTGTACAGTATTGCAACACCTCCACTTTTTTTACCTATTCTGTCACTACGAATTATATTATAGCCTGGTGCAGTAATTTCATTGTCGTGGTTTCCTGGTTTAAGCCAAGTCTCAGTTAGTATGACTATCTCAGGTTGATAAAAGGAGAGTAGCACATGAAGGTCATGGACTTTGTTTATGATATTTCTGACATTTAAATTTAGGATGAGGAGGGAGGATTTGTCTCGGTGGAGTAGGGTACTTTTCAGGTTGTGGTTTGGGGTTCCTACATTTAGTGGGCCTGGGTTTGGGTGTATGTCACCACAGCTTAAGAGTTGGGCTCTTAGGTAAAAATAGAGTTTGAGCAGTTTATGCAGGGTCTTATAGTACTTTAAATTAGTCTGGGACTGGTAGCGCGATGGTCATGGTCATATTCTATGTGCAATGTGGTGGATAAAGGAGGTCTGGTAGAGGTATGAGGGTAGTTCAGTGAGAGGGTGTGTGGTAATAATTTTAGTGGAAGTGTTTTTTTTTTGGTATATGGGTGTAATTAAGTTGTCTGGTAGTTGGTGATAGAGGTTAACAGTGGGAGGACTGATATACATAAGAGCAGTACTAAGATCTGTATGTATGCGGGTTTGGGTAGTGTAGTCATGATTAGGTTTGGTTAGTTTTCTGTTTGGGAAGTTTATTTGGGATAGGATAGTTGTGATGGATTATGAGTGGTTTATTTTGTGTTTGTAGAATAATTAGTTTGTGAAAGTTGATAGGTTGGGGTGGTGTGATGGAGATGGGTGTGGCTCTGTATGGGGTGTGGTGTATAAGTAAAAAGGTAATTGATATGGGGATGAGTGAGAATGGGGGTAGGATAGGGGAGCAGAGAGAGTCCGAGTGTAGCGAGGGCGAACGGAGCGGAGGCCGCACTGTCTGGAGGAGTCCTGCAGAAAAAAACAGGATTAGCTCCCTCAGTCTACCGTGCAGGTCGTACCTCCTAAATTGCTAGTTAGACAGTGTTTCAAACTGATGTTATGTGTTTGTCTTTACTGTTCCCTTTTAGTTGCTCTAAATGCCTGAACCTTTGTGGTCAACAGGAACAGAGATATGGCTATGTGTGACTGGGCCAGGTAAGGACCGAGTGTGCTTAGTTATTTATTTATTTTTTAAACTGAAAAAGTAGCCAATTTGGAGGTTAGATAGCAGGGGTTCTGCAGCCCTTTAGTGGCGCAATTGGGGAGGTCTGCACTCAGTTAGATAAAGACTGGATGGGGGAGGCAATGCGTAGGTAATGGGTCCGGTCTGAGCGGTCTTTGCTAGCTAGTAGTATACTTTACATAGGTACTTTTAAGCATTAAAAGAGGTAAGTAATTAGTTACACCTACATTTCACAGTCTTTTCTAGCAAATTATCCCTGTAGAATGGAGGGAGGGTTTGCCAGTTCGGGAGATGTAGCAGGCTTTGGGTTCACTTAGTGGGAAGGCGAGTATATCAGTAGAGCAGTCTTGCTAGCTGTAAGAGAGGGAAAATTAGCAGTTAGGATAAAGTTTGCCCTAGTAGCTTGGTGGTGAGAGTGAGGTTGGTAAGTATGTTTAGGACCTAGCAACACTAATATCAGTTTCAGAAATGCGGGTTAGAGTGGGATAGTTCAGCTTTTAGTAAGTGAAAAGCACACTAGTACATAATATATCTCCCAGCCATCAGTTTATCATTGCATTTGCACCAGTCAGCCTTTGAACACATTACAATAATAGCGAGTAACCTTAATAGCTGTCTGCCTTACCAGCACAGTTACACAGTATAAGAACACATATGCAAGACAAAGAATAAAAGCATTTGGTATCCACTAACAACCAGTACATGGGCAAGCATATATCCTTCCTAATATTTGTTTAGATTACAGTCTATAAGTTTCCTCTTAGTGGGCGAAAACCCTGGCGATATTAGGTTATCAATCAACACGCCTAGTGCACATGGGACAATAACCCAGTATAGTCAGTTTGTAATATTCAATCACAGTAGGGGAATCAGCTGTTTCTGTGCTACTAGCATTGTAGTGTGTAGTGCCCACTGCAGCATCAGTTTCTGCGGCCTTTTACAGCCATAACAAGTTAATAATGGCACTAGGAATGGCTACCCCTGTATTCTGCTCGCAGTATGAGGATTTAGATATACCATTTAAAGCAGATAATGCCTATTGCATGCTGTTAAGTAGTCTAGCTTTTATATACAGGGTGCCATTAGTTGTAGTATGCCCTTAGTATAAGAATTTAATCTGCCTTAATGCTTTAATCAGTCACAAGTCATAAAGGATGCTAGAAATGGCTATTCCTGTAATCCGCTCTTATTATGAGCATGTAGGCATACCAATTCCTGCAAATAGTGTTTATCATGTGCTAGTAAGTACGCCAATAGTTATCTACAAGGTGCTATTAGTTGTAGTATGTCCTTAGTATGGGGAGCTAAACCCCCTCGATACTTAAGACACTGCCCACGTGTCAATAGCTAAATACACTCTCAATGTGAGGAATTATGCATCCAAACTGTTCTACATACACTCTACAACCGTTCCATGCACATAGAATGAGGATTTAAACCTCCCCAATGCTTTAAACACTGCCTAAGTGTCGATAGCTGAATACACTCTCAATATGAGGACATATACATCAAAACTGTAATAAATACACTCTATAACTGTTCCATGAGCATAGAATGAGGAACTAATCATCTCCGATGCTTTAAACACTGCCCAAGTGTCAATAGTTAAATACACTGTCAATATGAAGACATATACATCAAAACTGTAATAAATACACTCTATAACCATTCCATGAGCATAGAATTGTTACATTTCCTTACCGGCATGCCTAGACTGCGAGGAAAGCGAGGTGGTCAGGACAGGGAGAATCCATAATTTAAAAATTGCGCCAGGCAGATGGGCATTTACATATAGACTCCTGTTGGGGGAGGGAGATTACATGTACTAGGGGGAGGTGTTAAATGAACCGCACTGTCTGGAGGAGTCCTGCAGAAAAAACAATCAGGATTAGCTCCCTCAGTCTACCGTGCAGGTCGTACCTCCTAAATTGCTAGTTAGACAGTGTTTCAAACTGATGTTATGTGTTTGTCTTTACTGTTCCCTTTTAGTTGCTCTAAATGCCTGAACCTTTGTGGTCAACAGGAACAGAGATATGGCTATGTGTGACTGGGCCAGGTAAGGACCGAGTGTGCTTAGTTATTTATTTATTTTTTAAACTGAAAAAGTAGCCAATTTGGAGGTTAGATAGCAGGGGTTCTGCAGCCCTTTAGTGGCGCAATTGGGGAGGTCTGCACTCAGTTAGATAAAGACTGGATGGGGGAGGCAATGCGTAGGTAATGGGTCCGGTCTGAGCGGTCTTTGCTAGCTAGTAGTATACTTTACATAGGTACTTTTAAGCATTAAAAGAGGTAAGTAATTAGTTACACCTACATTTCACAGTCTTTTCTAGCAAATTATCCCTGTAGAATGGAGGGAGGGTTTGCCAGTTCGGGAGATGTAGCAGGCTTTGGGTTCACTTAGTGGGAAGGCGAGTATATCAGTAGAGCAGTCTTGCTAGCTGTAAGAGAGGGAAAATTAGCAGTTAGGATAAAGTTTGCCCTAGTAGCTTGGTGGTGAGAGTGAGTGAGGTTGGTAAGTATGTTTAGGACCTAGCAACACTAATATCAGTTTCAGAAATGCGGGTTAGAGTGGGATAGTTCAGCTTTTAGTAAGTGAAAAGCACACACTAGTACATAATATATCTCCCAGCCATCAGTTTATCATTGCATTTGCACCAGTCAGCCTTTGAACACATTACAATAATAGCGAAGTAACCTTAATAGCTGTCTGCCTTACCAGCACAGTTACACAGTATAAGAACACATATGCAAGACAAAGAATAAAAGCATTTGGTATCCACTAACAACCAGTACATGGGCAAGCATATATCCTTCCTAATATTTGTTTAGATTACAGTCTATAAGTTTCCTCTTAGTGGGCGAAAACCCTGGCGATATTAGGTTATCAATCAACACGCCTAGTGCACATGGGACAATAACCCAGTATAGTCAGTTTGTAATATTCAATCACAGTAGGGGAATCAGCTGTTTCTGTGCTACTAGCATTGTAGTGTGTAGTGCCCACTGCAGCATCAGTTTCTGCGGCCTTTTACAGCCATAACAAGTTAATAATGGCACTAGGAATGGCTACCCCTGTATTCTGCTCGCAGTATGAGGATTTAGATATACCATTTAAAGCAGATAATGCCTATTGCATGCTGTTAAGTAGTCTAGCTTCTATATACAGGGTGCCATTAGTTGTAGTATGCCCTTAGTATAAGAATTTAATCTGCCTTAATGCTTTAATCAGTCACAAGTCATAAAGGATGCTAGAAATGGCTATTCCTGTAATCCGCTCTTATTATGAGCATGTAGGCATACCAATTCCTGCAAATAGTGTTTATCATGTGCTAGTAAGTACGCTAATAGTTATCTACAAGGTGCTATTAGTTGTAGTATGTCCTTAGTATGGGGAGCTAAACCCCCTCGATACTTAAGACACTGCCCACGTGTCAATAGCTAAATACACTCTCAATGTGAGGAATTATGCATCCAAACTGTTCTACATACACTCTACAACCGTTCCATGCACATAGAATGAGGATTTAAACCTCCCCAATGCTTTAAACACTGCCTAAGTGTCGATAGCTGAATACACTCTCAATATGAGGACATATACATCAAAACTGTAATAAATACACTCTATAACTGTTCCATGAGCATAGAATGAGGAACTAATCATCTCCGATGCTTTAAACACTGCCCAAGTGTCAATAGTTAAATACACTCTCAATATGAGGACATATACATCAAAACTGTAATAAATACACTCTATAACCATTCCATGAGCATAGAATTGTTACATTTCCTTACCGGCATGCCTAGACTGCGAGGAAAGCGAGGTGGTCAGGACAGGGAGAATCCATAATTTAAAAATTGCGCCAGGCAGATGGGCATTTACATATAGACTCCTGTTGGGGGAGGGAGATTACATGTACTAGGAGGAGGTGTTAAATGAACCGCACTGTCTGGAGGAGTCCTGCAGAAAAAACAATCAGGATTAGCTCCCTCAGTCTACCGTGCAGGTCGTACCTCCTAAATTGCTAGTTAGACAGTGTTTCAAACTGATGTTATGTGTTTGTCTTTACTGTTCCCTTTTAGTTGCTCTAAATGCCTGAACCTTTGTGGTCAACAGGAACAGAGATATGGCTATGTGTGACTGGGCCAGGTAAGGACCGAGTGTGCTTAGTTATTTATTTATTTTTTAAACTGAAAAAGTAGCCAATTTGGAGGTTAGATAGCAGGGGTTCTGCAACCCTTTAGTGGCGCAAGTGGGGAGGTCCGCACTCAGTTAGATAAAGACTGGATGGGGGAGGCAATGCGTAGGTAATGGGTTCGGTCCGAGTGGTCTTTGCTAGCCAGTAGTATACTTTACATAGGTACTTTTAAGCATTAAAAGAGGTAAGTAATTAGTTACACCTACATTTCACAGTCTTTTCTAGCAAATTATCCCTGTAGAATGGAGGGAGGGTTTGCCAGTTCGGGAGATGTAGCAGGCTTTGGGTTCACTTAGTGGGAAGGCGAGTATATCAGTAGAGCAGTCTTGCTAGCTGTAAGAGAGGGAAAATTAGCAGTTAGGATAAAGTTTGCCCTAGTAGCTTGGTGGTGAGAGTGAGTGAGGTTGGTAAGTATGTTTAGGACCTAGCAACACTAATATCAGTTTCAGAAATGCGGGTTAGAGTGGGATAGTTCAGCTTTTAGTAAGTGAAAAGCACACACTAGTACATAATATATCTCCCAGCCATCAGTTTATCATTGCATTTGCACCAGTCAGCCTTTGAACACATTACAATAATAGCGAAGTAACCTTAATAGCTGTCTGCCTTACCAGTACAGTTACACAGTATAAGAACACATATGCAAGACAAAGACTAAAAGCATTTGGTATCCACTAACAACCAGTACATGGGCAAGCATATATCCTTCCTAATATTTGTTTAGATTACAGTCTATAAGTTTCCTCTTAGTGGGAGAAAACCCTGGCGATATTAGGTTATCAATCAACACGCCTAGTGCACAGGGGACAATAACCCAGTATAGTCAGTTTGTAATATTCAATCACAGTAGGGGAATCAGCTGTTTCTGTGCTACTAGCATTGTAGTGTGTAGTGCCCACTGCAGCATCAGTTTCTGCGGCCTTTTACAGCCATAACAAGTTAATAATGGCACTAGGAATGGCTACCCCTGTATTCTGCTCGCAGTGTGAGGATTTAGATATACCATTTAAAGCAGATAATGCCTATTGCATGCTGTTAAGTAGTCTAGCTTTTATATACAGGGTGCCATTAGTTGTAGTATGCCCTTAGTATAAGAATTTAATCTGCCTTAATGCTTTAATCAGTCACAAGTCATAAAGGATGCTAGAAATGGCTATTCCTGTAATCCGCTCTTATTATGAGCATGTAGGCATACCAATTCCTGCAAATAGTGTTTATCATGTGCTAGTAAGTACGCTAATAGTTATCTACAAGGTGCTATTAGTTGTAGTATGTCCTTAGTATGGGGAGCTAAACCCCCTCGATACTTAAGACACTGCCCACGTGTCAATAGCTAAATACACTCTCAATGTGAGGAATTATGCACCCAAACTGTTCTACATACACTCTACCACCGTTCCATGCACATAGAATGAGGATTTAAACCTCCCCAATGCTTTAAACACTGCCAAAGTGTCGATAGCTGAATACACTCTCAATATGAGGACATATACATCAAAACTGTAATAAATACACTCTATAACCGTTCCATGAGCATAGAATGAGGAACTAATCATCTCCGATGCTTTAAACACTGCCCAAGTGTCAATAGTTAAATACACTGTCAATATGAAGACATATACATCAAAACTGTAATAAATACACTCTATAACCATTCCATGAGCATAGAATTGTTACATTTCCTTACCGGCATGCCTAGACCGAGGAAAGCGAGGTGGTCAGGACAGGGAGAATCCATAATTTAAAAATTGCGCCAGGCAGATGGGCATTTACATATAGACTCCTGTTGGGGGAGGGAGATTACATGTACTAGGAGGAGGTGTTAAATGAACCGCACTGTCTGGAGGAGTCCTGCAGAAAAAACAATCAGGATTAGCTCCCTCAGTCTACCGTGCAGGTCGTACCTCCTAAATTGCTAGTTAGACAGTGTTTCAAACTGATGTTATGTGTTTGTCTTTACTGTTCCCTTTTAGTTGCTCTAAATGCCTGAACCTTTGTGGTCAACAGGAACAGAGATATGGCTATGTGTGACTGGGCCAGGTAAGGACCGAGTGTGCTTAGTTATTTATTTATTTTTTAAACTGAAAAAGTAGCCAATTTGGAGGTTAGATAGCAGGGGTTCTGCACCCATCTAGTGGCGCAGGTGGGGAGGTGCACACTCAGTTAGATAAAGACTGGATGGGGGAGGCAATGCGCAGGTAATAGGTTCGGTCCGAGTGGTCTTTGCTAGCCAGTAGTATACTTTACATAGGTACTTTTAAGCATTAAAAGAGGTAAGTAATTAGTTACACCTACATTTCACAGTCTTTTCTAGCAAATTATCCCTGTAGAATGGAGGGAGGGTTTGCCAGTTCGGGAGATGTAGCAGGCTTTGGGTTCACTTAGTGGGAAGGCAGGTATATCATTCGCGCAGCCTTGCTAGACTTCACAGTCTTTTCTAGCAAAATATCCCTGTAGAATGGAGGGAGGGACTGCCAGTTCGGGAGATGTAGCAGGCCTTGGGTTCACTTAGTGGGAAGGTGGGTACATCAGTAGAACAGTTTTGCTAGCGACATGCATAGACCGCGAGTACAGCGAGGTGGTCAGGACAGAGAGAATCTGTAATTTAAAAAATATTGCCAACATCCTGGCAGATAGGTTCAGTGCTAACTTTACCCCCCTCTCACCCCCTAAAGGGCCCATATCTATACAGGAAGAATGCAGAGTCAACATAATCACATCTATGCAGGCAAAAGCTGCACTCTCTAAAACCAAAAACACAGCATCCATGGGACCGGACAACATCCCAGGCTGCGTTTTACATGAACTTCAGAACGAACTGGCTCCCCACCTAAGCACCATGTTCAATCATAGTCTCACATCAGGCTTTGTGGCCACTGAATGGCGCACAGTAACAGTTATTCCACTCCACAAAGGGGTAGCCACCAATGATCCTGGGAAATATTGCCCTATTAGCCTGATGAGCCTGGTCTGCAAGGCCATGGAATGTATCATCATGGAACTCATAAGCAAAGACATTGGTAACCTCCAAACTCTGGACCCCACCCAGTTCAGGTTTGTGAAAGGCAGATCATTACTTCTGAACCTGATCAACTTCTTTGAAGCAGTCACCAAAGCCGTAGATGAGGGTATGGTGGTTCACACAGTCTATCTTGACCTCGCCAAGACTTTCGACATCATCCCCCATTCTGGAATTATAGCTAAACTCACTAAACTAGATATAAATCCCTATGTCACAAGATGGATTGCCAACTGACTCACTGACAGAACCCACACTGTAAAAGTTGCAGACTCCAAATCTGACTTCAAACCAGTGACAAGTGGAGAACCACAAGGCTCAGTCCTTGGACCTCTCCTGTTTGGTATCTACTTCTCTGAAGTACAGGCTGACACAGAAGGCCTCTGGCTAATGAAGTTCACACATGACTGCAAACTAGGAGCCATAGTCAAGTCCCCAAATGATGTGGACATCCTACAGAAGAGCCTCACTGAGACAGATGCCTGGTGTCAGAGGCATGACCTCAAGCTCAATTCCAAAAAGTGCATTGTCATCGCCTTTGGTAAAAACTCTGTACCCATGAACTACCACATAAACAGCAGTCTACTTAATGCTGAATGTGTGATAAGAGACCTTTGGACCCATGTGGACAGTAGTCTCTCCTTTGATAATCACTTCACCACAGTAGTCAGGAAAAAAGAGGTCATTGTTCCCCTTTACTCGGCACTCATTAGACCCATCATAGAGTACAACGCCCCTTTTGGAATGTACCTCACAAGACATCTACAGCAGCTGGAAAGGCCACAGAAGTACCTCACAAAGAATTACTGGCCTCAAACAAATCCCCTACATTGACCGTCTCAAAAAACTCCAGCTTTACTCTGTAGCATATCGCCTACTCCAAGGAGATCTCTGCCTAACATATAAAGCTATGTTAAACCCAGAGCTGTTGGACATGCTACATCTAAAGAAATCCCGGTCCCTCTGAGCTACATGCTCTAGGGACCTAAACCTTGTCACCACAATAAACAGGACATGCTGGAGGATAGATTCCTGTCCCAGAGACTTCCTATACTCTGGAACAAGCTACCCATCTATGTCAAACAATGTTCCTCATTAGCACTCTTCAAGAAAACTCTTGATGAGTGGATGGGAAATAGGAAATACACCCCAGGATCACTTCTGTGGCTCTGCTCAACAGGGGCACAGGAAATTAACTTTCTTGGGTAGCATAAGCCAGGGAACCTTGTTGGCTAGGCTACTTAGGCCCTTGGGCCGATAGCCTAGTACCTACCTATGAACCTAAATCCAGGAAATAAAATGGCATGTTGAAATATGAACAACCAGAAAGGTCGGAAACTGAAAAACTAAAATGCCAGGAACCATAGAGGAAATATAGCCATAAGCTAAATAAAACCAATGACTTTATTTATGCAAAAATAAACCAAAATAAAATGCAATATAAGCACTTTCATCCAGTAATCATCCAGCCTTCTTCAGATGTTTAAAAACACCATGTGATCATCTTAAATACTAAAAGGTCATATGATACATTCAGCAACATGGTATACAGTAAATAGCCCCCTATTTTTTTAAATAATATTCCACATTTAAAAATGAACCAAGTCTGAACACCAGCACCAAAAAAAAAACAAGATGCTATGGTAAAAACCAATTGCATATTCTAAACTCAAAATTAATAGATATCAAGTGAAATGACTAAAAACTCTGTCATAAGCCTTCATTTTCAGAAGACTAGATATTGAAATAATATCATTTAACCCTGGTGGCACAGAAGAATTAAAATAAATTTGCCACCAGAGCTCTCATTGTTCAATTAAAATATTCCAAGGACCACCTCTAGGCGTTGGAATAATTTGTTCCAAGACTGCAAATTTAAAACCGTGATCTTTGTAAAATGAAATATGCTTATAAAATGCATTTGTTAATTTTACCTTAGAAATCTCATATGAGTGCTCATATATCTGTTGCTTTAATTATCATTTGTTTTTTCCTATATAAAATGCAGAGCATGAATGGCATATGGCAATATGTCCAACGTATGAAAGGAATATTTCCCAGAAATTTTGATGCACTGATTCCTGACTTGGAGGCAGTTAAAGTTCAAAATATATTTACACTGTTACATCATTTGCAGCTAGCCATCTTTCCATTAAGCAACTTGGGTTTCATAAGTATATTATCAGAAATGTCTTTAAAACTTTTGCCTCTCTTATAAGTAATTTTGGGATGAGCACCCAATTTTTCACCAATGTCCTTCTCTGTTATAATAAACTGACAATTTTTATGAATAATATTGCCTATTAATTTATTATCAATATTCTAAGTAGTGATAAATGAACAGGATAGTCCCCATACCTCTCAACCTCTTAGTGCAAGAAATCTGGACAAAGCCCTGTATAAAGGGGGGACATATTTTAAATATTGCTCTTATAAACTTAGAAAGGTGCTAGAATAACAGGGTTTGTTTTAGTATACGTTTTCTGAAGGATTTAAATTTTGAAACTCAAATGTATGTCATTATTTAGTAACTTCAAATCTCAGATCATCCCAGTGATTTGAAAGAAAACCACAAATTTTATGAGAAACAGACCAAAAATATGAGCCAAAAATCTGGACATTCTGTGAAAATCTGGACAGTTGAGAGGTATGATAGTCCCATATCATTAAACTTTATTAAAAGCATGGGTGAAGAGGTCACATCCTCAAGGGCATTGCTGGCAATAACAGTTAAGGTACCATTTGGTGTTGAATAGTTTAATAAAGGACTATAATAACTGTTTTCTCTCTTAGAAATAACTTGGTCACATACTGAATCAATAAGAGACTCCGGATACCCCCTATTTTGAAATATGTATAACTCAATCGTGCCTTTCAACCTCTTGGCATAGGAAATCTGGACAAAGTCAAAATTACCAGTAGGACAAAGGCCCAAAATCAGAGACAGATTTTAATTATTGCTCTTTTAAACTTGATACGTTGCTAGAATAACAGGTTTTGCGTTAGCATTAGCATTATTTACTGACTATATTCCTCGATGATTTGTCAGAAAACCATATTTTTTGAAGAGCAGACCAATTCTGGACAGTTCAGTGATATGGTAAGTTTCATTCATATGCAGAGTTTCATTAGTGGTTCATTATAAAAGTGTTCTGTGGCTAGAAATTAGAATTCTGTTTGATAGTGCTGATTGTCAGCTTTGAAAGCCTTTATTCAAGTGTAATTGCTTACACAGCTATGTGGCAGTACGTAAACCAAACAGAGAAAGTAAAGGAGAACAGCAAATGGCAGCAATTAATCTTCTCATTTAAAATTATTTTTACAGGGCAAGCCCTTTACACCCCGAAATGAGGGAGGTGCACACCTATACTCCTGCTACTTATTTATACTCATTTTGAGATTCCCCTGCCATGTAGAAAAGTGAATAATCTGAGAGCATCTCTCATAACATGGAGACTGAATAGCTGAAAAGAATGGACTTACATATATCAAGTTTGAGATTGCCATTTCTCAGAATATTACCTTAATTCTGTGGTATAGCAATTCCAGAATTGGTATTTATAAGCTCATGCTGTGTGTGTGGGACTTGCCCCAACATTGGGGGTTGCAGGGAGGCTTGCCCCCTGCAAAAAAGTAGTTTAAAAGACAGGAGAGATGTTTGAGACTTGCTCTTCTTGTGGATTTTTTGATCTTTTCTTTCCATGTGTCAGCACCTGATGTTACTAGTCCAAATATTTCAATACGAAGCATTGAGACACAGCTATCTTGGACTTAGTGTATTAAGTCTCCATTTTCATATTCGGTTCTGCTGTTCTGGAATTTTCACCTACATGCCTTGAATTACAAAGCTGCTACCTATAACATCACTTCATTATTTTGTTAAGATACGTATGGAAAACTAAATGGCTTAATACTTAGGCCTAGAGAATAGTTTACCATTTGTAAGCACAACCTGCACCAAGCATTATGCCTAAATAAATTAATCCTTCCTTTTAGCTAAAACAGGTAATGTGATGAAGGTCTGTCCCAGTGGCACAGAGACAGACCATCTGTCTGCCCAACCATCAGCCTAAGTTCAAAAACAGGCTTAGGGTCCTTTGTAAGGTCAGCTGGGTGAGGGTGAAGGGTCCAATAGCCAGCTCTCCTACTGTGCAGGGAGGGTACAAGAGGACCACTGATGGACATCATGACATCATGAGCATCACAGGTGGCCTACTAAACAGGGGGTTGGCAACAATGTTGTGATGTGATTGTATGCATTGTTCCTACATACAGACCTTGACTTGCTGCCTCACACACAGACTCTCAATGCAACGATCCATGATGTCCATTCAAATTCATCTTCACATAGTAGCTTCCCTTTTTATCCCATATCTGTTTCATTAACCATTCAACCCTTGTGAACTTTGTTGAATTTTCTCAACTACCTCTAAGTCTTTGTAACGTTCTGTGCACTCTGATTTCCTTCAGGGGCATGCATGTTATCAAGCACACTGATTTAGTCCATTTTCCTTATCATAAAATTAAATCCAGGCATTATACCCATTATTTATAAGTCTAATTTCTCATCACTACCATGATTGCATTATAATGTTAGTGCCTATCTCTCTAGCTATGCAAAATTAAAATAGAATCTGGGTAGAAAACACAATAAAACAGACTGACAAATTTATAAGCAATATATATGAGACAAAACACAAGTTTTGGCCAATAAGTATTCCAGTCTAAAATGGCAAATTTCAAGAAAATTCCATGTTTTCAGTACTTGATAGTTCAAATTCATGATTTCTGGCACTTTTCCAAAGAAATGTAAAACCATTCTCTCTTCTATACTGTTCTTTTTTATTCTTTATATATGTTGTTTCTCATGCTTAACCTACCCCATTTGTGCTGGGCTCACCTGGACTTTATTCAGTTTGAAGGCTGTAAAGCTGTAGTTAGTACTGAAAACATTCTCACTAACTACCTGTCCAGAGTCATAATATCGATGATTCTGGTCTTGTCTCTGATCATAACCAAAGTATTATGTGTTCAAGACACGGATGTCAAGAAATTCACCAAACCAGCAGGCAAAGTGAAGTTTGAAAGCTGAATCTTGCCGTCATTGTCAAGCACTGATGCAGTACTGGTTGAAGAAAAAAGTCCAAGACAAAAAGTGTTTATTGGCTTGGAAAACTGTAAAACACTTAGCCTGTTAGACACTTTGTACTGGCACACCTTTCTTTATGTCAGAAAGTTGCCTTTTTTTCTGAATTCAGAACATAATTTTTGCTAGGCAGCCTATACCCCAACACCGAAAATTTCCAGTAATACTTTATAACTTTTGTAAATAACCTACCTCCCCCCAGCTTAATGTTTATATGACTGTCTCATTTGCTTTCTTTATTTCCATACGTACAGATGTACACACATGCAACTATCCTGCTTTTCTGTATCCACTTTAGCCAATTTAAGATTATGGGGAGATGAAACATATTCCATCGACCAACAAGCACTGGGCAAGTAACAGCCCTGGGTGGATGCCATTCCATCTCAGGAAAAATGCACACTGCAAACTAACTTAGGTGTTGTTTGGTTTACCACCATATCAAATAAATACATATCTTTGGGGATGTGGGAGGAAACCATAGCCCCAGATAAAACATCATATGGCTATAAGAATATGTCAACTCCACACAGAAAACTCACCAGTGAGGAAGTGAACCAGAAAACCAAGATCGATGAGGGAGCAGACAGCGATAATCACTACATCAGTGTGCCACCCTCATCTTAGTTCTTTTGTAAAAACAAACAAAAAATAACATCCACTACAACTTGAAATTACACCAGACTTTTGATATACCACCTTGTCTAGCTACGCTCCATCCATTCTGCAGAGATGTATTCTTTTTCCAGTGTTGACATTAGTGTCAGAATTATATACATTCAAGATATCTTTAATGGGCATTATTTTTTATTTATTTATTTATTTATTTTTATTTTACATTTGTTGACCGGGCTAGTCTAACTGGATACATGTCCATTTTCAGTAGAGGTCCGGAGAGATAAACTCCAAGATAGAACAATGAAATTAACAAGATAACAAATAAGGAAACATTAAACAAAAATTATATTTACAATGCATATTACAGGTTATCACAGTAAATTCAGCAGTGCAGAATACAGGCATAACATAGCATGCTAGTACAATCAAGATGTTCTAGAGGGAGATACTATTATGGTTAAAAAGGAAGAAATTACAGTTAATGAGTAGAAGGGGTAGGAAGAGCAAAGCATTAAGAGATACATAACTAGTCAGGCTTAGTACAGGGACATAACTACTGTGTTCTGAGGAACACTTTCAATTTGTTTTTGAAGCATGATACTGAGGGAAGTGAGGAGAGTTCACTGGGGAGGAGATTCCAGGCTTTTCCAACAATATTAGAAAACAGGGAGTCACCAGCCTTGTTGTTTGGTTTAGTGGTATGTACTAGAAGTCTCTGAGAAGACCTTAAGGATTTCAGGTTTTTATAGGGAGTGATGAGTGTGGATAGAATAGGAGTTTTGGAAGGTTTGTAAAAAGTGTTGTGGACTATAGATAGTTGATGGAATTTAATCAAATTTTGTAGTTCAAGCCATCCCAGCCACTTTAAATTAATGCAATGGTGGGTTCTAAATGGGTTGCCTGTAGCAAATCTGGCAATGTTATTGTAAGACATTTCCAATTTGCTAAGATTATTTTTAGATAGATTAGTAAAAATGGGTGAGGCATAAAGAAGTGAAGAGATTAGATGAATGTGTGCTATTATATGTATATTCATTCACTGGCTCTTATTCTGTGAATGTCTCAGGTTAATAGTACTTATATTTTAAAAGTGTCCCTGATTGTTCCTGATTATTCCTGGATTTGTCCTTGATTCTGTTGAGATTTGTCTTTGTCTGAGAGCTATGCTCAATCATTTTATTTAGTCCTGCTCCTTGGAGATGTTTTTTCTATGCTCAGCAAAGATGACATGCTAATTTTTTTTCAATTGTTTGTTTTACTACAGAAGCCATTGATTAAGTATTTTGGAGTTATGGAAGATCATCTTAATGAAGCATGTGATCACATGAATTTGATTTATCAAGCATCTATAATCCGGGAAACTAATTGCTGCTCATTAGAAAAAAATATGCCAGTTTAATCCATGTAATAGTAACTTCTTTCTCACCACTATGTGATCATTAAATAAACTACATTTTGGGAAAATCAGAGTGTGTGTTTAAAACCTTAAAGGGTAATGTCCTGTTCTCTGATATACAAATGACAATGTGGGTATCTTTTAGATGCAAAGCAAATTTTTTTCAGTAAAAAGTCTGTGTTCATCTAGGCATAGTGCAATACTATAGATTTCAAAAATCTGTTGCAGTATGCCATGAGTGTAAACTATATGAGGTAATTATTATACAGATATTAAACTACATATAAGGCATTTAATTATATCTACAAACGTGGAATGTCCTGTAGGGGAAAACTAGTATATGAAGAGCCTTTGAAGTTGCACAATATTATTTTTATACCTCCATCACCTTCTATTGATGCCCCTTTGCATTCTCCAGTTATCTGTAGCCCACGTAATCCTGCAGACCTACTCTGATACATCTGGGGTTAGAGAGAAGAGTGTGCTTTCACAGTATAGTATCATACTTCTTCCAGGTGCATGTCATCAGATGAAATCCCATGAAATCGAAGAGTAAAACATCAGCATAAAGAAAATGAATGGTGAAGAGGTTGCCACCTACTTGAATAGCCCTAAGAATGAAAACTGCACATTTTCAGTTCATTTAACAGTGGAAGGAGACATTAATTGGTTGAAGAAACCCAAGCATATTAGCACACCTACTTCCACGCAGGGCAGTACTGCAAGGAATACAAATACTGTGGTGATCAAGCTGTGGCAGACCTCTCCAAAAGATAAGTTCCCTGCATGAGTTCTTCCAAGCCAGTGAGCATTGAATTCTGAAACCTTTGTACACAGATGCCATAGTATCAGACAACCTGGTATGGAGGTACTGCTGTTGACCACTGAGGCCAATTTGAGAGATGTAAGTACACCTTTTCAATGATTTACTGATGGTATCTACTTGCCAAGAGGGAAAATAATGCATCAGCTGTACAGCATTTATGCCCTCATACCTTGCCATGAGTCCAGTAAGACAGTGCCTCTAGTCTATGTGCTAATGTCACATACAATTTTTAACAAAATGTTGACTATACTGCTACAAGCAACAGATGCCTTGGCGTTGTCTGCTGCATTCAGTTCATCATGTCAGACTTTGAAGCTGCTGCTATTAAAAGTGCTCAGACCAAGTTCCCCACATTATATCCAAAGGCTGCCACTTTGATTTTGCTCAGAGTGTACATGGTGACAGGTGCAGCAGCACAAGCCATCATCCATGCATGGCACAGATACCACATGTCATATGCAGGTTAAATTACTCATTTCCTTAAGCTGGATGATGTGCCATCTACTTTCAATGAGCTGAAGGCCACCTTCTCAGACATTACTACACCTCTAATACAGTGCATTAAGGATAACTTTATTCCTAGCCATCTGCATTCTTTTGCAACATGATTTTCATGCACATTGAGCCTTCCCCCTGTATATCTACTTGGAGTTTGGAGTATGTCAGACCCCTGCGATAGTGGATTGCCCAGAAGCCAGAATGCCATTGTAGGATGAAATTGATGGGTAGATTGCCTGCTAGGGAATAGAAATACGGATCTCCATACCCAGGTATTGCAGGGTGATCAAAACAGAATAGACAGTGTTCATGAGTAGATTGTTACTGGACTGCTTGGGACACCAACACAGCATCTTTCAAGACACAGAGAAGAGTATCTGATGCATGTTGTGAAAAATTGTGTTGATTACACATAGTTGGACTTCATGGGGTGGTCACATACCATAAGTTGTAATTTCTGTAATGGTAGCCATATTGGTTGAGATAATGTGTAGTGTAGGGATGAGGTAATAAGTACTGTTTATCTAAAATAAAATTTGTCACAAAATTAAAATGGGTCAGGTAATTTACGTGACTGCAGAATCACTAAGGTAAGTGCTATTGTTGAATTTTCTCTTATTCTGACTTATACTGCCATCTTTACATTTGGTTTCTTGAATAGCAAAGATATTTACAGTGTTTCCAAGTTCACCCCAGAGGTTTTTTTACATGCTCATTTTACTTGTCTCAGGTTTTATTGTTTCATGGGTTCACTTTTTCATTTCCCATTTCAGTTCAGCTATTATATGCCTTCCTCTCTCCTGTTGCACTTGCTTTGCATAACTGTTAAACTGCCCTCCAGTTGCCCTGTCTGGTTTCCTTCTTTCTGAAACTGTCTTGTCCTCTACCACTTTTTCATTTACTTTATTTCATTCCTGGTGCCTGTTTTTTTTTTTTGGTCATTTCACTATTATTGCTTCCTTTGCCCACTCCAGCCCTGACTTCCACATATCTCTCTTCCTTTCGGGTTTCCTTTCAATGCACATGCACTTTCTTTGCATTACTATATTGCCAAATTCTATTTGTTCTTCCCTGTGTGTGATATTTTCAGCATTTGGACATTGGAATTCACATCCTTTGTCAAAAATATTACCATCCTGATGAGTCAACATGTATCCCTTCTGCCAAGGAAAGTATTTATTTTTATATTCCTTACCCCTAGCCCTGACCTGCACACTCAGTGAGCAGTGATGCAAACATAGCATGTCAAGGAGATCTGTCAGCATACCTCACAGTGTTAATATGGCCAGTGTTGCACCTCTCTCCAGGTTTTCACTGATTAAAAGAGCCACAGCTCTAACCAAAGAAGCCTTCTTTCCACCCTTGACAAGTGAGCTGACAGAATGTTGCTTCTCTCCTATTCCCCAACTGACAGCTCAGGACTGAGGACCGCTAATCATCCCTAGATCTCCATGGATATACTATACCTCTGCACCATGAAGCCAACAGGCTGTTGTTTATTAAACTGGTGCAAAGTAATTTCTGCTCGTAATACAGTTCAGACCATAACTGACATGCACAATGTACATGGTCCAAAACAGCATGCCTGCCTGCTTTGACAGTTGAAGTTTTTATTGCAAATGAATGCCTCCCTCTGAGCCATGTCAGTAGCCAAGGTTCTCATGGGTGTGATACAAAGATATTTGCAGGGTATACGTGGCTGAGTGCAGCACTATACAGATAGATACAGTCTTTTTTATGGATAGCAATAATATAATACTACACTGACTACAAAAAATTAAGCCAGAATGAAGCATTAGGAAAATGTTTGTGTCATCTTGTATACTTAATCATAAATTAAACTTCTGAACTTATAAATAATCTTAAAATATGAAACATAGTCATTAATGTTCTGCACGTATTCCTTTGTTCTTGCACCAAACTCAGACCTCTTTGTATTTAAATATCACTACACTGAGCATTAATAGATTATTGTATTTCAGAGCAATTTTCCACATAGCAGTCAAATAGAAGAAAACATCAAGCACAACGTCTGAGCTTTGAGTGCATCTTACTTTTCAGGTTCACTGGTGTCCTGATTGTTACTTTGTTCTGTTTTTATTTCATCAAATAAAATCTGAGCAAATAGGTTTCATAAGTTTTTCACCTAAAGTCTTGTATTCGCCATAAGTACAAATCTGCACAAAAACATGAAATCAGTTGTAACCATGTCTTTTCTGGGATTCTAAGAAATAGTAAAAGACAGCAGTGCTTGTAGGTTGTAGCAAAGTACTGACAGTGATCAGTTATTGATTACAGACTTGTGTGCACTGACAGTGATCAGTTATTGATTACAGACTTGTGTGCACTGACAGTGATCAGTTATTGATTACAGACTTGTGTGCACTGACAGTGATCAGTTATTGATTATAGACTTGTGTGCACTGACAGTGATCAGTTATTGATTACAGACTTATGTGCAATGGCAGTGATCAGTTATTGATTACAGACTTATGTGCACTTGGTATCATCAAAGCTGTTTTTATTTTCTCAGAAATGGCAGTTATTTGTTTTCATTACAATGAACTATTCTGTTACTATGATTACTTACAACTCGTTGATCAAAATGTCTGGTAACCAGATATTCTCAGTAGACACTGAAATTTGACTTATTCCACCACACTCATTTGGGTCCCATCCTATAAATTCATTTTCCCAGTACTGTGAAAAGAGTTTAAAGTCAGTGATTAATATTTAATGCCACAGTGCAACTAAAGTGTATAATAAAATGCAACTGACTTAGTGGTTAAAAATGAAATTCCATTTCCTACAAAACAACATAAATTGCACCAGATTATGTAATTTATAATTATCACAATTCCGCCAAAATTCTATTTACTGTATTTATAAATGAGCAGAATAAGAGGAGATTCATATGTTCATCAAATCAGTGCAGCTAACACATTAATCTAAGCCACAAGTCTTTTTAAGCTTTAGAGTATCTATTCATTTATTTAAAGTTTGTTAATCTGAGAAAAGTACTCATCCATAATGGGTCAATTTCAGACATAGCTCCACTGCAGATCATAGGAGTTATATGGAACATAAAAGCATTACAAAAATACACAGGTGACAAATCTTATTTAATTATACAAATAAAGTTTTAAACTGTTTACAGTATCCTATGTATCTATATACAGTTATATAGATATCTGTCGCTCTCTTTTTATTTATATAAATGTAGAAACAGAGAGAGATAAATAGGTGCACATTTACAAGCATCCTCAAAGTAAAACTCCTTCTTCAAATGTAATTAATCTTATCCCAGTATTATCTATACATTTGCATGTATATATACATACATATATCTCAGTAGACCTTTTACAGGCAAAGATCACAAAACATTTTTACAGATTCAAAGATATGCTAAAAACATACATATTTACAGATGCAATTTAGTTCAAGAAGTAGTTTACAATGTCAAAACATGAATGGATAATGAAGTCATTTTTAACAGAGATTTTTGGATAAAATGTAACCATAATGAATGAGATGGCTTATGCTACAGGGATAGGAACGTATCAGTATATAGAGAAGTATGAAGGTATTAGAAGAGGTGAGTATGAATAGTTTGAGTAATAGATACCATGGGGGGGGGGAGACAGAGAAACGGTGAGAGAAGCATGCAGAGGGAAGAGGAGTAGAAAGGAGAAGAAGTGGGAGAAGGTAGGATGAATGAGAGGCAGTCAGGGAGGGGATGACAGGATGAGGTAAGGAAGGCTAAAACAGGGATAAAGTGATGTGAAAGGGCTGCAGGGTTCATGTAATGTGACCTGTGTGAGTGCAGCTGCATTTTGTTTCGTTGAAGATGTGTCCCTTTAACTGTTGTCTGAATCTGAGTACTTTTGGATGTTTCTGATTCAGAGAGGAATGGTGCTAGGATAGAGAATGCATGGTCAGGGCAATAAAGTTTAGTTTTTGGAGTCAGTAGGGTGGATTGAGATTGAGGAATACCCTGAGTTTGTATGTGGGGAGGGGGGTTTAGTGAACAGTTTATAAGTGGGGGGGAATGTCTCAGGAGAAAGAAGTCTGTGAATTAGTGTTCTTAGTAGAAAGTTGACTTTTGAATGTATTGGGAGCCATTTGGCTTTGACAAGAGTTAGGCAATGGTACTCTTTAATGGGGGAGTTAGTAATGAGATTTTATTGGAGATGGTTTGCAAGGTGGAGGCATTTCTCTCTGAGGCTGCAACTACTATGGGTAATCCATATTTGAGTTGAGATATGAGGATTCCTTTGCCTATGGCAGTTTCGGCTGGCTTGGACAGAAGAGGTGAGAGCTTGTTTGCCCAGAACGGTAATGTGTTGGTCTTTTTGTCTGTGTTTTGAATGTGTAGTTGAAAGTTAAGAGATTGGTCTAGCCAAATGCCAAGGTATATGAAGGATGTGGTAGTTTCTATGGTGGTATTGTTAATACCTTTAATATCAAGGAAGCTGGGTGTTTTGGCAGTTTTTGGGGGTTGTTTCCAAATAGTGTTGTTTTTCATTTTGAGGGATTGAGTATAATTTTCTAGCGTATTGACTATGGCATTCCATGCACTACATGAAGATTCCATCATTTCCCCATTCAAATGACACATTGTTTCAGAAAGGATTTTGTCTCACCCTATATATGCTGTAATTTTCATTGATTGTCACTCCTCACCATTTAATATTCTGAGACTGTGTCCTGCCAGAGGTCAGTTTGGTGCTATAAAGATTGCTTTGTTGAGTAACTCTACAAAATATTTCCATTTCAGTTGTTATTTTGTGTTTTGAATGATTATAAAAATAGTTACACTGTCAAACTATGTAAGCGAATTGGTAAAAGCTTTCATTTTTGGCCAGTAAAGTGATGCTTTGAGCCATGTCAGAGTCACCAAAGAATGAAAAGAACTGGCATCTTTGACACTTAGCAGCAGTGTGGAAGACGGATGGTCCAGAATTTTGTTAAGGACTACAGCTTTGAGCAATTCACAAAACCTTGCATTTTAACCTCTTTTATATTGATAAAAAAGAAAATAGATCATAAAAGGCTTTTATCAGTTTATAGTGGGCATATATCTGAGGAATTCAGAAAAAAAGGACAAGCACTGCTTTAATAGAACACCAAAGAAGACAGTGACTCAGTACACTGTCATCACAAATAAATGGAAGGGAGAAACTTTATTTGTTACATCTCGGCTGTGTTATAGGGTCCAACACTACATTCTGGGAAGGGGGCAAGAAGACAGAAAAACATAATCAGGATGTTGGGATTTGACATAATGGTTTAGGTCATTACCTTAGAGAGGGTTTGATTCTCACATTTGGGGGAAATTGGCTAGGCTTAAAATGGCCCACAAGGGCAGATAGCCTTGTAATTACTTATGAACCTTATATAAGTATGGCAGGCACTACGCTGACCATTTTGGAATATATACAAAATTTAAAAAAAAAATGAATGTACTTAAGAAGTAATTGTGACACATTAATAGTGTATGCAATGTTAAGACATGATGAAAAATATACATGTTCAGTTTTAACATGAAGTTTTCTATTAATGGAAAATACATCCAAAGCAACCCAAGCAAGTACAAGTGGGGGCAGTAATATTCAGGGTAAAAGGGAAGCAATGACTTCTGCAGTCTGCCTAGCTACCTAATCTGGATTTAAATACACTGAGATCACATAATATTGCTTCATTAGTAAAAGGTTCCATAAGACTAGAACTGTTATGTAATATACCTAGCTCTAATTTTGGTGTTATTAATAGATACCTTATATCAAAATGTTTTGTATTTGTTATATAATACTTGTATATGATTGTATGAACTTTTAATGACTTTTTTTTCTTTCTTTTTTTTTGTTTACAAACAGAAGACCAAGATGAACTTTAAA